>NW_003101682.1:2469731-2493341 GCF_000003855.2 Blastomyces gilchristii SLH14081
TGCTTCTTTTATATTAATAAAAACTGCAGTTGAAACCAGACTCTCATGCTTTGTTATTTGAATATCATGAACAACTGAGAGAACAGTGTCAATTGCAGAACACTGTTTTCTATCTTTCATTTATTCACTGCATAAAAGAGAATCATCTATAGAGCTTATAAAACATAGTCAAGTAGCTATTATCTTTTCTAAAACCTTTTCTAGGCAGTTCAATAGAGATATTACTCTATATGACTTAGAAATTGAAGCTTTTCTATTAGGTTTTACAAGAATCACTTCAGTGGCTTCTCTTCAGCATTCAGAATGATATTCATTTTTCAAGAGATTGAAAAAGAGCTCAAAATATTCATTCTTTAAGTAGGAATATGTATTTTGAATAATTAAGTGATTAATTGAATCAGAACCTGCAGCAGTTTTAACAGAACTTGAGAAGATAGCTGACTCTAATTCATCTTGTGTAAGATCAGGCCATTTCTGAGTCATTTTCATCAATATAGTTGAGAAGTGATATATTCTCTTCCTCTGAAGCTGAATCTGAATCTGGTGAGTTCTGAAAGAGAATTCTTATAAAAGCTTGATATTTTTCCTCAAAAGAGTTTGCTGTATATGATTCATTCTGAAACTCATATTCTAAGGCTGGAAGTTTTGCTACACTTCTTATTTTAGTATAGTTAAAAGCTTTAAAAACTTTCTTCTCTTATGCTTCTTCAAGAAATTTATTCCAGCAGTCTGTTTTAGCTCTTTTAATATCTGAGAAATATTCATTTCTGACAGCTTTGAACTCTTCATCAGATATTATATCATTCTTTCAATCTCTTCTAGCAGTAGCTAATTTCTTTCTTTTAGATGAGATATTCTCATTTCATCAAGGTTTTGAATACTCAGAAGATTTTCTTTTTGAAATATTATCTCTAACACTTGTTAGAATAATAGATGTAGTAAGCTTCACTTTATTCTCAAGTATTTCATTTGAGATATGTTGACCAGAATTTCAATATAGCTCATTCTGTCTTTCAGATTTTAACAGTTTTATGCTTTCTTCAACTGCTTTTCAATCAGCTTTTTCAAAGTTATACTGATTAGAGAGAAGAGGATTTTCACTTATTTATTTTTCACTCAGTTCAATATTAAATTGTATAATCTCATGATCTGATTCTGATGTCTCATTTGAATCAATAAATCAGTTTACAAGTCTTCTTTTCATTAGATTTTATGATATGAAGATTAGATCTATAATAGACTTCTGTTTCATGCCTTTTCTAAAGAATGTTTGTTGATCAGACTTATTAACCAAATCTATTGAATGCTTAAAGATTCATTCAATCAGATTATCAGCTCTCACTGCTCTCTTGCATTCTGAATTTTATCAGAGATGATGTGCATTGAAATCTTCTACAATTATAGAGTTTCTTGATGAAGTTATATTCAGAAATCCTCTATCAATTATTCAGATATTATTATTTTTCTTCAATGACTTTTCATTATAGATATTTATGAGCTGTATAGTATCAAACTCATTTTCTTTATCTATAATATCACTCACCAGAATATCAGGGTCAGACATGATATCAAATCTTAGACTAAATTGATATCTTGATCTCTTTCTTTCATAGATCACTACTCTTGACTTTATCTCAGACTTTTGAGATAGAAAGCAGTAGTAGCTTGAATAAGAAATAATGTAATTTTACTCAGCATCAAAATTTGGTTCCTGAAGTAGTATAAAATCAACTTTTTATTCAAATGTAATTTGAAGACAAGAATAAATACAATTTGAGTTTCTATTCACATTATTTTAAATAAATGTAATTTTTGAAGAGTTTTTAAACTTTTTTTGTTGTTTTTGTTGTATATTCATACTCAAAGAGAGTAGAGATAGAGTAGAATCTAGTCACTATCATCAGATAGTAGATTATAACTATTTTGAAAAGTAGAGATCTCAACTGCTTGCATTATATCTAGTTTATCATCAGAGTCATTTCTCAATTCTCTAATTTTAACAGGAGTTTGAGAATTCAAATTCTGTTTACATTTAGCTGGAGAATTGAAGTTTGAAGATTTAAATAGTTGAGAGTTTCTTCTTTTTAAGCTTGTAGTTATAAGTCTACTGGCTTGACTCTTCTCTTCAGTTCTAGATTGACTTTGAGCTTCATCTTTTCTCCAGTTCTTTTGAGTTCTAGAAGTAAATATACATTCTTTTGAGCTAGATGCATGTTTATCTTTGCAATTAGAGTACTTAAGCAGAGTGTATTGACATATTTCATCTCTTTTTAAGTATGTTTCATATTTATGCTCACTAGTTTTGTGATCTCTGACATAGAATGCACATTTTAATTCTCTAAAATATAAGATTGTAAAGTGTTCATATCTTTGACAGTTTAAACACTGTGTTTGAGCTTTGAGATTCATTCTTGAGTCTTTGTATTCATGAACTCTCATTTTCAAATCTGCTACTCTTACTTCAGAGATCTTTGACTGTTCAAGTGTTTGTATATACTAGAACAGAGGCATTTCTCCTGCTTTGTCTGAACTTAATTGAATTTAGTTATACAGGCTTCTTTCTCAGTTGAATAGAGTTATATTCTTTCAATTCATTTTTGAGAAGTAGCATTTCTTCTTCACAGTCAAAAATTTCAACTGAAATATCATGAAGAATGAATTTGTCTCACTTTTCATCTCTTTCAGATAGAATTATTGTGTTTAGCAAAGATTCTACTGCTGACTTTCAGAGATTCTCATTCTGAATAAGAAATTCAGCACTGAATTCAGGCATTGTAGTCAGAATAATGAAGTTTTCAAAGAATGATGACTCAATTGAAGTTATAACTGATTTTTAAACTTCAATATCAGTCATCAACTAAGAAAAGAACTACTGATTAATTTCATTTCTGATTCTGAAAATGAGATTTGAGTTTAGCTTGTTTCTTTGCAGAATATCTTGGTTTGAGACTTTGAGAATAAGTCTTCTATTTCTGAAGATTTGAAAGTTTTTCTCTTTTTGCATTTTCTTTTTCACTTTTCTATGAATAGAGGCATGAGCAGTATTCTTCTCAGTTTTCTCAGGATTTTGAGCAGGTTTTGAGACAGCAGATTTAGAGACAGCAGATTCAGCTGCTTGAGCATATGTTTTCTTCTGATTCAAAGAAGAAGAAGAAGTAGAAAAAAAGAAAGAAGAAGAGTAAGATAAAGAGTCAGTGATTATACTAGGAATTTTCAATGTTTTTTGAACTGTGTTTAAGATTCTAAGTTTGAACTTGATCATCTTCTGTAGTTATCTAGCCTGAGTGTGAAGAATTAACAGAACTTCTTTATTCATCTCACTCAGACACTGCTTTTCAAGAATCTTGCTTACTTTTTCAAGTTTCTGTATTTCAAGAACTTGTTATTTCTCTATTTCTTCTTTCTTTCTTCTCTTCAGAATTTCAATCTCAGAAATAGTATTTGAGAAAGCATCTTTTTCCACATCAACTAAGTGTATTTTTGAACTCATTGTTTTCACTCAATGAAAAGTTGGTCAGACTGTTTCAATTGAGATATTTCTAACTCTGTTTTCAATTGAAAAGTTGGTCAGACTGTTTCAAAAGAAGAATAAAAGACTTTTATGTATAAAATACCTGATTTCTTTCACACTAGTTCAGTAACTAGGTCAGATTTTTAAAGAGAATCTAATAAACTAAAATTAATTTTTGAGATAAATCAATAAAATCTTTACAATCTCTTTCTTGAGATACAGTGAGAAAAAGTATGATATCAATTGATAATAAATCAGATAATATGACAGTTTTTGAGAGAAAAACTGACAAAAAATAAATCAATTTTTTGCAGAGAAATTGATTAAAACTATTCAATTTTATTCTAAATTATCTGATTCTTCTCACACAATAAGTGTGCAACTCAAATCAGTTAATAAAGAGTGTAAAAAAGAATTAAGTATTAATGAAAGCTCTTCAGTCACTGAAAAAGTAATTCTTACTTAAAAGAATATAAAATTATGACAGAAAATAACTCTGTTTTTAATTCTTTATAAGAATATTATGTAAAACCCAGAGAAAAACACCTTACTTTTTCAAGAGAAGTAAAAAACTATTTCTAAGATCTTTTTTTTGCATTAACTGCTGTAGAAGAATGAGATAGAAACTGCTAAGATATACACTACTGTATACTCTCTATCAAGACTTTTTCTTTTCAGAGTCTTGATATTATAGAGAATATAAGTCTGTTTCTATATAATAATATAAATATTATCAGTGAGATGTAGAGAAACTGGTTATTTATATCTCAAAATAGAAGACTTTATCAATGATTATATTAATATAGAGTTAATTCTCAAATTCAATAGAAATCTAGTGTTGCTGTTCTCAATCTCTTGCAGAATCTAGTAAATATTGAGATATCAAAACTAGATTTAATATATCTCACTGTGCAGAGATCAAAGGCTCAGTCAGATCTTGAGATATACTGATTTTATAGTTGTTGATATGCTGTTGACTCATTGTTCACTGATTATGTATTGAATGCTGTTGCTGAGGTATCTTTTTGTATCATTCTGCCGGGGATGGGCCAGATTGAGAGGGGTAGTACAAGGGTGAGACTTGGTGTTGAAGTCTAGATACACTGGCGACAGACTGTGAGGGTTGCACTTCAGAAGAGTCTGTTGATTATGTGCTTGATATTATCACTGAGGTATCTTTTTGTATTTTTCTGCTGGGGATGGGCCAGATTGGGAAGGGCGGTACGAGGGTGAGACTTGGCGTTGGTGTTTTGGAACATCAAAGATGGACAGGGTTTTCGCGGAGGTCACTCCTCGGATATCTCCACATCTACAGGTCGGGGATCTTCCAAAATCGAGAAGATTGGTGCATATGGCTAGGTCACTTCACCTTACAATTTGTATGGCACTCTGGCCCGGGGTTGTGATGTGGTAGGGGAGAACGGGGGATAATCCCACACAGGAGTTTCGAACAACGTCCGGTTCACATTTGGCTGGATAACTCCACCACCACACAGGGTATGCGGTCGGCGATGGGGTCAGAATGCTCGTATGATCGAGGGCTTTTCAATGGATCTATCGGCGGGTTCTTATTCGAAAAATCGAGCGAGTTCGTGGTGGAGCGGTCCACTCTTCTGAGTTCGTATGATGTGAATTCAGTGATCAGAAGATGTTTGAGTCAATCATTCTGATAATATGAATAGAACACTCAAAGATGCTGTTCTAGTGTCTGATTCTGGTATTCAGTCTGGCCATCTGTCTGTGAATGAAATGCAGTACTGAGAAGACATCTTATTACAAGATGATAGCAAAAAGCTGATCAGTATTTGCTGATGAAGAGGGATTCTTGATCTGTTATCAATGATTTCAGAGCACTGTGATCATGAATGATGATATCTAAAAACAGGTCAGTCAATTCAGAGGCTTTAATCTTTTTATAAATAGAAATATATCTGATCATCTTTGTGAAGCAGTCAACAATGACTAAAATTGAGTCATATTCTTTGACTCTTATTAACTTCAGCAGGTCAACTATGAAATTCATTAATAGATTCTGTCATGAGCTCTTTGAAACAGGCAGTGATACTAACTCACTGTATTGCTTATACTGTGAGATCTTTATCTTTTGACAGACATCACAAGTCTTAATATACTCTTTGACATCTGCTCAGAGCTTGTCTCAAATGTATTTACATTTTAGAAGCTTCTCAGTCTTCTCTAATCTGAAGTGTCTCATATGGGAATTATTATGATGAATTCTCAATAACTTCTGGCACACCACCCTGCTATGAGAGATGAAGACTGAATCATTCAGTAGTAGAAGTTCACATTCTTCTAGTTATCAGTGACTTGATTTCTTAGTAATATCACCCTGCTCAGAGTCTGTCTCTTTCAAGTTTAAATCAGATTCTTTCTTCTTCAACTTCTGAATTCAAGCTGCAGTAGAGGCATCTCTCTTCTATAACTTATCAATAAATTTCAAAAGTAGTTGAGTTGAAAGATTGTAGACTGTTTCATTCTTTGTCAATTCAATGATTGTAAGATATGATATAAGAAGCTCATGATCTTCAGTGTCAGTTCTCTGCAGAGACTCAGGTTTTCTTTCATCTTCTATACTGAGTTGTACAGCTGCCTTACCAGCGCTATTTTCAAGCTTCAGAGAATCTCAATCCTCTGCAGCCAGCTTCTTCTACAGTGATGACAGAGATTCTTTTATAGAATTCTTCTCTGCATTAATAATATTATAATCAGACTGTCTAGACAGTGTATCAGCAGGATTAAGCTGATCTGAACAGTATCAGATATAGAAATCATACTCTGAAAGCAGCTCTGCTTATCTGGCTTGACATTCTATCAAGCTCTTTATTATCAAGAAGTAATATAGATTTATATAATCAGTGAGAACTTACACTGAATACTTACTACTCTGAAGATAATGTCATCAGATCTTAAAGAATTTAACAATTACTAACATTTTCTGATCATGAGTATCATATCTTCTCTATATGAGTGATAACTTCTTGAAGAAGAAGATCACTGATCTTCATTCATAGTATCTTATAGACTCTGTGAAAAAGTCTTCTCTCACAGACAATTCATTATCTATTTTCTCAGAGATGATTATTCTCTGATTCTTTCAATGTTAAAAGGTCTTCAGTGTCAACTGTGAAAAGATTTCATAGATCTCATTTCTGAATGCATCAGTCTCACACTGACTGAGTAAGTCAGAGTTAAAGTGATTCAGTATTATAACATCTGTAAAAGCTTGTTTTAATTTCACAAACATCTTCACAGTGTCTTAGATGAGAATAAATGATTCTGTTTTTCTGTCTTTCACACTTCTCTTTAACAGATCTGTAAGAGAGACAGTAATCTGTGAATATGTATAGATGAATCATCTGTAGAAATTCATAAATTCTAGAAATATCTGCATCTCACAGTATATTTGCAGTATTAGTCAGTTCTCAATAACAGAGACATGACTTCTGTTCATTGAAATGTTATTCATCTTAATAATATAATCTAAGAAATCAATCTTCTGCATGTAGAATGAGCATTTTTCAGTGTTTATATAGAGTTGATACTGTCTCAAGTAACTCAACACTTCTTGAATATGAATATCATGTTCTTTCTCTGTTTTTGAGAAGATTAGAATGTTGTTCAAGTATACTATATAGAAGACATTAACAAGGCCTCACAGTGCCTTATTTATATAGATCTGAAAGATGACTGAAGTGTTACAAAGATTAAAAGATAAAACAAGATATTTAAAATTGCTGTACTTGATATAAAAAGCTGTTTTTCAAATGTTGTCTTTATTAACTCTGATTCTATGATAGACATTCTGTATATCAATCTTTAAGAACATCTTTGCTTCAGATAATTAATCAATTATCTTATCAATTAACAGTAATGAATAGTAATTCTTAATCATCATTTTATTGAGACCTCTGTAGTCTATGCATAGACATAGTCTATCATTCTTCTTAGATATAAAGAGTATAGATGTCTCTGCTGAACTCTTTAATAAATATATTCAGTTCTTTGATTGCACTTCTTTAAGATATTTGCACAGAACATTCAATTTCTTTACAGACAAGTTATAGAGAAGTCTGTACAGCATTGTTACACTGTCTTCAAGATAAATCTTATATTATATCTTGATATCAGGAAACTTCACTACTTCTCTTTCTGAAAAGATATTCTTAAAATCTGTAAAGAGATATTGTGTACATCTGTCTTTAATAACAGATACTGCTGCTAATCTTGCA
Organism: Blastomyces gilchristii SLH14081; assembly: GCF_000003855.2. Taxonomy (NCBI): domain Eukaryota; kingdom Fungi; phylum Ascomycota; class Eurotiomycetes; order Onygenales; family Ajellomycetaceae; genus Blastomyces; species Blastomyces gilchristii. Next base: position 2,477,493 of record NW_003101682.1, read on the forward strand.
GTGAGAGTGATGACTTCTTCATCTATTCTCAAGTCTCAGTCATCTACTACACAGTATATTGACTCAATCTTTTTCTCAAGATTCTTCTGATGAAACTCTTCAGATTTCTCTATCACTGTCTCTTTATCAGTGAGATAATATCATCACATCTGAGTGACTCAGATAATGAGAGAATTGTTTTCTCTCAATCACAGAAGATCTAGAATGATGTTCTTATCTATGATATTAACTGTATGAAGAAGCAGACTGCTCTTCTTAAAGATTTCTTCTGAGTCTGTAGTCATACACTACACTTGAATTATACTAAAATAGTGATATTTCATTTCATCAGTAAATTTTACATGATCTGACAGATCTATCTTCTTTCAACTCTTCATCAAAGAAAAGAAATAGAATATGAAGTTAATATTTATCTCAGAGTTGAGTAGATATCTTACTAATATCTTCTCATTCAGAGTATGTATTGTAATTGTAACATAAACTCAGAGATATGAGAATTATCAATTCTTTATTTCTTTCTCTTCTTTATCTTCTATGAATACATTTACTAAAAGAGAAGTTAACTTTAAGAAGATATCTTCTCAGTTTCTTTTCTTCTTCAGCTTCTTACAATCACTGATATAGTAATCATCAGCTTCACAGTTGAAATAGAGATCTTTATCAAATCTTTTTTAATATTTCTTTACAGTGAGTGAAGAATCAGAATACTTGAAATTCTTCTTTACTTTCTCTACACTGAAGCTGTTATAGTATCATTTAGATTCTATCATTGATTACTTAGAAGCAGTCTTATTAATCTTTTTCTTGAAGAATTGATTATTCAAATAGATCTGAGAAGTCAGGTTGACAAGCTCAGTGCAATTGATGAATAAACTCTGATATTATGATATTATTATCTGCATCTTATGAGTCAGCTTCATGAGATAAAGCTGTGTTTTTAATTAATTCAAATCATCAGTTAATTTCTCTTAATATTCTTCAAATCTTGCATTGAAATTGAAAGAATTCTCATCATCTTATTGATATAATGAGTTGAACTACTGTATCACTATGAAGCTGCAGTTGCAGTGATCTTTGATTTGATTCAGTAGAAAGTTCTTGAATTCTTTCTAAGTCATAATAGTATTGATACACTCAAGCTCTCTCTTCTTGATAACTCAGGTAGTTGCAGAGATGTCTTCAAGAAGGTTAACAGTGTAGATTACTCATACCTCATGAGTATTATACTGGCTCAGGTTAAGGCAAAATTTCTGTTCAAGAGTATGAATAAAGCTGTGAAATTCAGATAAGATGTTTTTCTTATATCTCAGAGAATCTCTGACCTTAATCTCTCTATCTTCATGATAGATATAGGTGTGTAAGAGCCGCGGTGATGGCAGAGTGGTTGAAGGGCCTATGTTAAAATGTGCAGCAGGTTCAGAAATCTTGAATTTCTACTGAGATAGAGATGTACACACTCTAGAAGATGATGTAGTATTTTCTTCAGAGAGTGAGGTCAGATTGGTCTCAGTGCAGATGTATGAGATCATATTAGTCTATTAGAGCTTGACTGATTCAAACTTATAATCAGATTGAGTGATTTGAATTGTAATATGATAGAACTGAAGCAGTGGCTACTCAGCAGTGTTACATAGAAGTAGTTGTTTAAGAAGCTATATAAGTGAGCTTGACTATCTTACTTGAATAGTGAGCTTGTAGACTACAGAGTTATTGTGAGAATATCACAGATGTGATACTTAGTATACTAAGAAGATTGTATAAGACATGCAGTAACTCTTGTATATATTTCAGTAGAAGAAAAATGAATCACTGCTTCTTTAATAAGAAGCCAGCATCTAGCTATTCTATATAGACAATGAGTGGATACTCTTCTCTCATTTCACAAGTGAGAATAGCCAGAGTGATACCTCAGCAGTACCTTATTATCAAGGAAGAGTAATCTGCTGACCTCATATAGAAGTGAGGTTCTTATATTCATCAATCAGATCTTTCTATGATATATCCGAATGATGTCATAGAGTGGTTGGAAACCGGTTCAAATGGGATGAAATCATCCGCATGAAAGTGATGGGCCGTGTGAAACCGCAGCGGGGCCTTGGCGCTGCCGGGAGTGTGACAATATCTCAAAATTCCACATTTTCTGATCTGCTGTCTCAGGTTTCATCTCAGTGATAAGCAGATTAACAAGCTCAGAGAGCAGAACTGTCTTCTAAATGTTCTGAATTATGAAGTATGTTCAAGATCTGAATAAGATCTTAATTCTCTTCTTCTCTGTTAACTTCTGCTAATTAATTAGAGAATAGAAGTATTATCAAAAATCATTATCTCTTAATAAATAAAAAACTTATCAGATTTGACTTCTTTATCTCTTACTTTAATACTCTTTTAATTTTCTTCTACTACTGTTTATTTATAGTAATACTCTTCTTCTCTCTCTCTCTCTTTATCTTGAACTCAAATCATTCTTAGAACTTCTTCTGATTTCACTACTACTGTATAAAACTCTTCACTATCTTCTTCTTTAATCTCTTACAGACAGTGTCATCTGCATTATTTCTATACTTAGTTCAGTCTAAATCTATTAGAAGTGTTACTTAAAATTATTATTATTCTGCTTTCTTACAGAGTCTCTTCAAGATATTATAATATGTTTTATAATCTGTCTTCTCTTGCTTAAACATCTTCTTCTTCTCTTTCTTCAATCTGTGACAGTGCTTATATGTCTTAGTGATTCACAGAACTGCAGAATATTTAAAGAAAGATAACATGATTAATTTCAGTGAGTGTTAAAGAGAGATAAAAGGCAGAAGAGACAGTCAGATATAATATAATAATAATAATAATAATAATAATAATGATGATAATAATAGTAATAATAGTGATGATAGTGATGATAATAATAATGATGATAATAGTGATAATAATGATAATAATGATAATAATAAAAGAAAGAGTGCATTGAAATATATTACTAATTTATCAAATATAAAGAGATAAAGAAAATATTAATAGCTTTCAGAGATATATAGAAACAGCTACAGTATTATATAGTAATATTATCTTTATTCAATATATACACTGTCGATATTCTTTGTATACAGTTATTATATAATCTATATCAGAGATACATGCAGAAAACAGATCTTTATTATTAGAAAGAATGATTACAATAATTCTCTGTTTTTATATTATAAAGATAAGTTATTCTTATTTCTTTCTTCTCTCTTTTCTCTTCTTCTTCAACTCATTACTAAGTTCAAACTAGTATGAAAACTATTAAAATACTCTTAGAAATTCTCAAAGTGAATGATATAGACTAATCAAATTTTAAATACAGAAGAATTAAATTATATTCAATATTACTAATTATTCATTCTCTCTTAATAAAATCACAGTTATGTCTTTCTCTCTCTCTCTTAAATAAAACATAATCTGTGAAAAGTGAGTATCATATCAGATTATAATAATTAACATGACCTCAGTATACAGAGCTGTATACACACAGTATATACTGAACTGAGAGACTGTATAAATTATAAACTAATAACAGTATCTCAGAGAGAGTTATATAGTATAAGAAAGCTATAACTCTAAGTTATATATATAGAGAGTGAATTATCACAGTAAGTATATATATATTATATGAAAGTAACACTTTTTAATAACACTCAGTCTCTGATACTATGAAAATAGAGTCTCTCTGTGAGATCTGTTTTTATCAGAAGTCAGAAAATCTTATATTTCTCAAAATTATCTTTATATGTTTTATCTATGAAATTAATGAAGAGAATTATCAATTTCAGTATTTTATTCTTAATATTATTCAAGTGACAGCAGAGTTCATTCTGATTACACTTTTTAAGTGTATATTTTTTAAATATTCATATTTATACAGATATATACTGATTATTTATTAGATAATATTAAGATAATAACTTATCACAGCTGTGTTACTCTCACTATAAGAGATATATAGTTAGTAATGAATATTATAAAGACTCTGAGAAGTGAGTATTTTAAAGATACTACAGCTCTATAATTTTGATTTTTTTTATTTTCTTTTTTATTTTTTTTTCTTTCTCTTTTTTTTTTCATTCTGATTTTTTCTTATTTTTGTTTTATTTTTTGTTTTTTTTTTGTATTTTATATTTTTTTTTATAATTAAAATTATATGAATTATAATCTGTATTCAGAAAAGTAATAATATTTAGTAATACTCTCTATTGAATTTTCAATAAATGAGTACTATGTTATAATATTATGTAAGTGAGAAGTGATTTCATGATCTCATTTAATACTATTCTCAATAATGAAATCAGAATAAAAATGTGACTAAGAATTCAAATATATTCTTTATTCAGAACTAGATTTTTATTTGAAAAGTAAATCTGAGATCTTTAATATTTAAAATAACATGATTTGAGATCAATGTAATGAATATAAATTATAATCACAAGTAATGCTTTTAGATAATATAATAACTGTAAAGTTTGATTCTGGTCTCAGACATGGTCACATGATCAGTGTAATCATGAATATCTAGATGTCTTTTAATAAAATAATAATGTTACAAATCTATCTTTCTTACAAGGTTCAGGAGTGAACCACAGTATCAAGTTGAAAAAGAGAAATAACAAGAACTCTGAATTATTATAAGACTCTTTTTATAATATGTTCTGAGATGAACTTCTTCTTCTTTGAAAGACACTCAATAATCTGTTGAATAAAGAATTCATACATGTTAGCAACTCTTCTGCTGCAGTCTCTATTCTCTTTGCAAAGAAACCAGATGAAGAACTATAGTTCTGTGTGAATTGTTAAGAATTAAATAGATAAACAAAGAAGAACTGTTATTCTTTATCTCTTATTAATGAAACTCTAGCTTGTATTAAACAAGCTCAATAATTTACAAAGTTAGATGTCATTGCTATGTTTCACAAGATTCACATCACTGAAGAAGATAAGTAACTTACAGTATTCTGAACATGATATGATCTCTTTGAATGAGTAGTCACACTCTTTGAACTGACTAATGCTCTCAGTATATTTCAGAAGTATATCAACTGAGCACTTCAAGACTTTCTTGATAAATTTGTATCTGTATATCTCAATGACATTCTCATCTTCACTGATGAATCCAGAAAAGAATATCAAGAACATGTGTAAAAGATATTACAATGACTACAGAAAGCAGAACTGCTGATAGACATAGATAAGTGTGATTTTGAGATTAAAAGTATAAAATATCTAGGCTTTATTATAGAAGCTGGTGAGAAAATCTAAATGAATTCTGAGAAGGTCTCTGCTATTCTTGAATGAGAGGTCTCATGCACTGTGAAAGATGTACAAAGCTTCATCAGATTTGCTAACTTCTATCAGTGATTTATATGAAACTTCTCAGATATTGCAAGATTACTTACAGAACTCACTAAGAAAGACTCAGTATTTCAATGATCAGCAGACACTGAAGCTGCATATATATGAATGAAGGAAGATATTCATTAATGCCTCTCTGCTGATAACATTAATTTCTGAATGTGAGCAGTATGAAGCCTGATTTCTCTGACTATATCACAGAAGAAGCTATATTGCAATATGATAATGAAGATATCTTACAATCATGCATCTTCATGTCTAAGAAACTGAGTTCTGCTGAATGTAACTATGAGATCTATGATAAGAAACTTCTCACAATTGTATACTGTCTAGAAGAATGAGACTTCAAACTCTGAAGTATCTCTGAATTTGAGATAATTACAGATTATAAGAATCTCAAGCACTTCATAACTATCTGTAAACTTATTAAATAATAGATACAATAATTTAAGTTCTTAAGCTGCTTTCATTTTATAATACACTATCATTCTGGCAGTCAGAACTTGATGACAGATACTCTCTCATGATAAGAGCAAGATATGTCATCTGATATAACAGATACTCACTGAATGAATTGAGAGTACTGACTCTTGAATCTGAATATATTAGTTGATCAAGATAAAACAGCTCATGACACTATACACACTTCTTTAATTAGAATACTCTCTCTCTGAACTGTCACTGACACTGACACTGACACTGATATTAATATCTTGACTTCTTCTGAATCTACACTGAATGAATTATGATATATAACAGCTTAAACTGATGAACTTCTTCAAGTGCTCACTGAAGCAGTATATCAAGAAGTACTCTGAGTTCTTTCAGAACTACATATAAGAACTGACATCTCAGAATACTCAATTGATGATAATAACACTCTGCAGTTTCATAAACAATGTTGAGTCTCTCACTCTAAACTCTTATACACTCAGATAATACAAGAGATGTATAATTTGTATATAACTGATCACTTAGATTGTGAATAATTATACTGAATGATCTCTCAAGAGTTCTACTAGTCAGAGATATTAAACAGTATCAGATATTTCATTTGAAACTGCAACTATTGTTCTTCTATCATCTTGTGAAAGAATTGTAGAAAAGATCTACTGAAATCACTTAATATTTCTGATAGAATCTGATGAGATGTGATAATTGACTTCATTATTAATCTTTCTAAGAGTAAGAGTTATAGAAATATTCTGATCATTGTGAATTAATTGAGTAAGAATGTAATATTGAAACCTTGTAATAAGATGAATACTAAACAAGTGACTAAAGCTTTTCTACAGAGCTCATTCTATCAGATGTATGAATTACTAAGATTCATAGTATCAGATCAGAGCTGTCAATTTATAAGTACTCTCTGAACAAGAATCTGTCAAGTTCTCAAGATTACACACTGTCTGTCAACTGTCTATCACTCTGAGAGTGATAATATATCAGAATAGACAATTCAGACTGTAAAGAATTATCTTCATAAGTTCTGTAATTACTTATAAAATGATTGACATAATCTGCTTTTACACACAGAGATCACTATCAATGAATAAGATATTATTTCAACAGATGTAAGCCTGTTCTTTCTTGAACATAGTTATTACATAAAAGTGTTGAATCTTTTAGAGATTACACAGTTCACACTGAATCTCTGCAGTCTGATTCAGATTGTCAATAATATAGTAATAAAGCTCTGAGATGTCTGTGACTGAGCAGAGACCTTCATGACAACTGTGAAACAAGATCAAGAGAATTAAATCAATATTCATCAAGATCTCACTGAATAATACAAGATAGAAGACTTGATGTGATTGAATCTTAAGAATATACAGATTACATATTCATCTTGTATACTGAATTACAGTTATATTAAGTATAAAGTGATAGAAGTTCTAGATAGTCATAACTACTGTCTTAACATATCATCAGAGATTTATAATGTCTTTCACACAAGCTTGCTCTATTACACTGTCACTGATCTGTTCTCTTCTCAACTAACTTTCAACTGACAGCTGCCAGGCATCATAGAAGAAGATAATGAGCTTGAGTGAGAGATTGAGAATATTCTCAATAAGAGACCTCACAGCCGTGGCTGACAATATCTCATGAAATGAGTCAGATATAATTACTCAACCTGAACTCTGAGTTCTGTATTATCTGAAACAGCAGTTCTTGACTGATGAAAACTACTTCTGAAAAGAGGGGACTAATGTGACGGGCTGTGCCTGATTAATTATATAGACTATTCTGTTACACTTCACAGATTTCAACTGCTTCATTCTCAAATGTGTATGCTCTGATTCTCAGTCATTCTCAATCACTGATTCTCAGCTGTTATAAACACATATAGATTCTTCTGCTCTGAAGCTTCACTGTGTACATCATCACATATGTGTATAAATATTCACTTCAATCACTGATTCTCACACTTTCTCTTTCTTTTCCGTCTCTAATGTTTTTCTCTTTGTTATATAAGACCTATCAATATCATACTGATCTATTTAGCGTAGGCCTCTTACACTTTATCATGATTTAGAATATGTAAAAGCTCTCTATCTAGAACATTTATTTAGACATAACTTGATGACTTACATGCATAAGAAATTCAGTCACTTGGAAAGCTCTGAACTTATAGACATACTTAAATCAAGAGTGTACTGATTAAGCATGGCTGAGAACATTCAGATATACACTTATAAGTGCTTAAATTATCAGATCACAAAAGAATCTAGAAAAGGATTACAATATAAGAAAGTATAATATCAGATAAAATGTATAATACAATCATTCAAATAATGAGAGATGAACCTCATAGATATATTACTGAAAATATTAAATGAAAATCATTGAATAATTACTGCTATTGACTACACTACTGACTGATCAGTTATGAAAGCAGTTTCAGAGATAATAGAGAAGATGATAATGAAGTTTCTATATAATGAGATCTATATCAACTATAAAATACTGTGTAAGATTCTGACTGATAATAATATGAATCTTGTAGAAGAAGTAATGAGGCATTTAATAAGCCAGTTATAGATAAGACATTGTAGAACAATATTATATCACTCACAGATGAATGAAAAAGTAAAATACTTGAATAAAATCTTGAGCAATATGCTGATGAAATATCTAGTGAGCAAGTCTACAAGACTATGAGATGAATATCTCAGATAGATGCTATTAGCCATGTGAATTCAATAGCATGTAGTCTTCAAGTGTTTATCATTCTATCTGTCGTATGAATTACATTCACACATCTCAGAGAATGCTTTGAAAAAGATGAGAGAGAGAACAGTGATTGCAGATGCATCAGTTGTGAATACAGCAGAAATAATAGTTGCAGATATAACAGTCACAGACACAGCAGTCACAGACATAGAATCAAGATTGAAAGAGATCAGTTATACACATGCAAAAGCTAATAAGTTACTTCTGAATTAAGTAATTCAATCAAAAAGATTACAAGACTCACTAGTTAGGAAACTGAGTCTTAAGATGAAAATATGAGTTCTTATATACAATGAGAGTTCTGAGAAGTTTCAATCTAGATGATTTGAGCTCTATAAAATACTCAAATCACATTCTCTGAGAATATACACATTGAAAGAATCAGAGGAATGAGTCTTATATAACTTAATAAATGATTCACATCTTATAAAGATAAAGATATAAGATCTGAGTGAATTATGATTATTTACAGCACTATCATCAGTATTAAAAAAGAAGAGACTTATAATTAAAAAGTCTTATAAAGTAAGAGAAATCATAGACACTTATAAATCAGATAATCTCACTTATTCTAATCTTTCTATAATTATAAGAAAAGAATGAGAAGTAATGAAGAAATTAGATAAATATCACACTTTAATAAGTAATAAGACTGTAGTCAGTTGTATAATAATGCATCACAGATAGACTGACTGTATGACTGTATCTGAGATCAGAATTAAACTTTATAGTTATTATATTACCTAAAAGCATTACTTCTGATCATGATTTGTATTCATTACATTGATTTCAAATCATGTTATTTTAAATATTAAATATCTCAGATTTACTTTTTAAATAAAAATCTAGTTCTGAATAAAGAATATATTTGAATTCTTAGTCACATTTTCATTCTGATCTTATTATTGAGAATCATATTAAATGAGACTATAAAATCACTTCACACTTACATAATATCATATATAGTACTTATTGAAAATTCAATAGAGAATATTATTAAATATTATTACTTTTCTGAATACAGATCATAATTTATATAATTTTAATAATAAAAAAAATATAAAATATAAAAAAAAAATAAAAAACAAAAAATAAAATAAAAACAAGAAAAAATCAGAATGAAAAAAAAAGAGAAAGAAAAAAAAAAAATAAAAAAAAATAAAAAAATAAAAAATAAAAAATAAAAAAATCAAGATTACAGAATTATAGTACTTTTAAAATACTCACTTCTCTGAGTCTTTATAATATTTATTATCAACTGTGTATCTTTTTTAGTAAGAGTAATACAGCTGTGATAAGTTATTATTTTAATATTATCTAATAAATAATCAGTATATATCTGTATAAATGTGAATATTTAGAAAATATATATTTAAAAAGTATGATCAGAGTAAACTCTGCTGTCACTTGAATAATATTATGAATAGAATACTGAAATTAATAATTCTCTTCATTAATTTCATAGACAAGATATATGAAGATAATCTTGAGAAATATAAAATTCTCTAACTTCTGACAAAAATGAATCTCACAGAGAGACTCTATTCTCATAATATCAGAGATTGAGTGTTATTAAAAAGTGTTACTTTAATATAATATATATATACTTACTGTAACAATTCACTCTCTGTATATGTAACTGAGAGTTACAGCTTTCTCACACTGTACAGCTCTTTCTGAGATACTGTTACTGATTTGTAACTTATACAGTCTCTCAGTTTAGTATATACTGTGTGTATACAGTTCTGCATAATGAGATTATATTGATTATTATAATCTGATACAATACTCACTTTTCACAGATCATATTTTATTTAAGAGAGAAGAGAGAAGATGTGACTGTGATTTTATTAAAAGAGAATGAATAATTAATAATATTAAATATAATTTAATTCTTCTGTATTTAAAATTTGATTAATCTATACTCTTCAATTTAAGAGTTTCTAAGAGTGTTTTAATAGTTTTCATATCAGCTTGAACTTAGTAATGAATTGAAGAAGAAGAGAAAAAAGAGAAGAAAGAAATAAGAATAACTTATCTTTATAATATAAAAATAGAGAATCACTGTAATTATTCTTTCTAGTAATAAAGATCTGTTTACTATATATATTTCTGATATAGATTATATAATAACTGTAGACAAAGAATATCAACAGTGTATGTATTAAATGAAGATAATATTACTATGTAACACTGTAGCTGTTTTTTTTTGCCCCGGTGGCCGAATGGTTAATGCGGCCACCCGGTAGCGCCTTGGCGTGGGAAACCAAGGCGCGTGGGTTCGAAACCCGCAGGGGATACATTAAATCTGGAACTCAAGCACCTCAGGTTCCTAATAAATACAGAGGTGTACAAATCGCTCCAATGAATCACTCTATGTTCCTGGGCTGGGAAGTTATTATCGCATGTATCTAATTGTCACTCCTTTGTATTTTCCTATGTTCTTGTTATCTTGGCGTGGTCTCAACACCTGTATTTCCTCCTGTATAACCAACACTTGACCTGTATTTAACATCACGCAAGGACTCATCATAAGCTCCGCTTGCATATGAGTATAATGGAAGAATAATAATAATAATAATAAAACTGTAGCTGTTTTCATACATCTCTGAAAACTGTTAATATTTTCTTTATCTCTTTATATTTGATAAGTTAGTAATATATTTCAATATACTCTCTCTTTTATTATCATTATCATTATTATTATCATTATTATTATCACTATTATTATCATCATTACTATTACTATCACTATTATCATCATTATTATCATTATTATTATTATTATTACTATTATTATATCATTTCTGATCATCTCTTCTATCTTCACTTCTCTTCAACACTCACTGAAATCAATTATGTTATTTCTCTTTGAATATTCTATGATTATGCAGATCACTAAGATACGTGAATACTATTACAGATTAAAGAAAGAGAAGAAGAAAATGTTTAAGTAAAAGAAAATAGATTATAAGATATATTATAATATCTTGAATAGACTCTGTAAGAAAGTAGAATAATAATAATTTTAAGTAACACTTCTGATAGATTTAGACTGAACTAAGTATAGAAATAATACAGATAACAGTGTCTGTAAGAGATTAAAGAAGAAGATAGTAAAGAGTCTTATACAGTAGCAGTGAGATCAGAAGAAGTTCTGAGAATAATTTGAGTTTAAGATAAAAAAAGAGAGAGAGAAGAAGAGTGTTACTATAAATAAATAGTAGTAGAAGAAGATTGAGAGAATATTGAAGTAAGAGATAAAGAAGTTAAAACTGATAAATTTTTTATTTATTAACAGATAATGATTTTTAATAATACTTCTATTCTCTAATTGATTAGCAGAAGCTAGTAGAGAAGAAGAGAATTAAGATCTTATTCAGATCTTAAATACACTTCATGATTCAGAATATTAAGAAGATAGCTCTGCTCTCTGAGCATGTTAATCTGCTTACTACTAAGATGAAATCTGAGACAGCAAATCAGAAAATGCAGGATTTTGAGACATAGATTAATCTGACTGAGAAGAAGCAGCAGAAACTCCTCTCTAAAATGATAGTGAAGAGAGATTTTAAGATAATTATTATCTCAGATAAGAAGAAGAAGAAGAAGAAGAAGAATAAGAAGTGAATTATAGAGAATAATAAGAAGAATAAGAAAGAGAAGAAAGATAATAAGTAGAAAAAGTTTTTTTCTTTTTATATTAGTTAATTATAAGTTCATAATTATTAATAATTAAAATTGATTTTAAGTTTTCAAAAATTATTATACAAGTTGTAATCAAGTCAGAAATAATATATATATATATATATATTTAACTATCATAATTCATAAATCACTATAATATATAAGTATCAACATTTTTTCAATATTGATATTTATAATATTAATATATTTTTAATGATATTATCTAATAATATAATTTAATAAAACTCTCTTTCACACACAATTATTATTATTATTATTATTATTATTATTATTATTATTCTTCAATTATAGATGTATGCAGTCAGAGACTATAACATCTACCTGAGAACTTTTAGTTCTCAGGGCTTTTTCTATATCTGTAAAGTTAACTATTATACATTCATCAATTTCAGATATGTAAAATCAGAAAATTCCAGCCCAGAATACAAAAACTGTTTACAAATTGCAGTGTTTTAACATCTTCTGATACTTTGAAACCATTTGACAATATCATGACAAAAGAAAAGAGAACACAGTCTTAAAGATAGACACATTAAATAGATAGATAGAAAGAAATTGAAAGAAAAAGATAAAGTAAAGAAAGACTGTAATAAAACAAATTATTAAAAGATAGTATATAGCTGTTTTAACAGACTATATCTGATTGATTTCCTCCTCTTCATATTCAGATAATTCTGAATTTAGTCATTTTCTTGTAGCTGCTTGAGTTTCTGATAGAAAGTCTATTAAATATTTAATTCCTGTCTCAGTTGAGAATAAGAATCTCATATTTAATTGATTTAGATTATACTTCTCTTTCAATCTGACTCTGAGACTATTGTATAACACACAGTGCATTACAATATACTCAGAATTCTCATTTGCATTGCAGAATGAGCCTTCTATTGAGTCAAATCTATCATCAAATCTTTGTATATAAGATTTGAAATAGCCATGTTCTAGTTTCAGCTGTATTATAGATGAGAATATTTTCTTTTTACATTTAATTGAACAAGATTTTCACTTGGGTTTTGTTTCAAATCTTGAATAATGTATACTCTTCTTTTGTTTCTGCCAGCTTTCATTTCACTTGTCTAAACAAGATTCTTTTATTTTTCTCTTTATAAAAAACCAGGACATAACTTTTTGAATAGATCTGCTTAATTCTGCACTCTTTTTTACAGCTGAATCAGCCAATTCATCTGTCATGAATATTCATATGAGCAGGAACTCAGTGTAGATGAATTATCAGCGTTTGATGTTCTTCTCTTTTGAATGTTCAAAACAGAGTTTAAGATCAGTTCAAGATTCATTTGATCATTATGAATCTGACTATTTCTAAGTCTTTTTAAAGCAGCTTAACTATCAGAGAATATTCATACCTCTTTCAAACTATTTCCTCTTTTATGAGATTTTATTTCTATGAGTTTGAAAGCTTTCACTATTATAAATAGTTCAGCATCAAAGACTTCACATTCACAGCCTAGATTCCAGAAATCTGAGATAAAATTGATATTATCTTCAGTATAAGCAATGCTTGCATCTAATCTATTCAGATTCTCATTCTTTGAGTCATCTGAATAAATCAGAATAGAGTCTTTTATATTGATTGTAGAAATTCTCTTCAAATACTGTTCACATTCTTTCTCTTTTGATAGTTCACTTATTTATAAGTCTATAAGAGATTCAAGCTTTTCTCTTCAGAGAGATAACTTCTCATGATTCACTTTTTCAACATTTAAAGAAGAAAATTGATTTTTAATCAGAGAGTATAGTCTGTAAAGTTGAGAAGGCATTTTCTTTGAAGAATCATTTTCATTTCAATCAAGAAATCTATTTCAATCCAGTTCATTTCCAGAGTTAATTGATGAAAATGAAGATGAGACTCTTTCTCTGATTATATGATTTGAGCTTATCTTTATAACTCTCAGAGCATAGTTCATACAGGCCTTTTCAAATCTAATAGCAAAAGAAGGAATTGAAGCTTCAATTTTCATTACTTTAATAGAAGATGATTTGAATACTCTCAGAATTCTTCTCAAGACTCTGTTTTACAGACTTTGAAAGAGTTCAGTGAAATTCCCTTGATTATTTCATCAAACTTAAACTTCATAATCAGCTACTGATGTAATACAGGCTATATATAACTGTCTCATAGCCTGGAAGAATAGACCTCTCTCTGTATTTGATAGTCTGATTATGTTATTCAATAGTCTTTCTGCCTTGACAGTTCTTTGTTGAATGTGATATTTAAAGTTCAACTTGAAGTTTAACCATACTTCTAATTATTTGATATTTACACTGAGTTTAATCTCTCTATTTAAAAGAGATAGAGACAGTTCTTTCTCATTGAATCTAGGAAAGAAATGAATTAACTCAGTTTTATTCATATCAAATTGAATTTGATTGATATCTGCTCTAACAAAGATTTTCTTTACAGTTTCTTCAATCACTTTCAAATTCTCTTTGATAGTTTTTGAGCTGTAGACTAGATCAATATCATTCATATAACTCAGAGATCTCACTATTCTCATATTTCTATTCTTGAATAGATATGCAGTGTATATTACAAATAAAATGAGTGAGATTGAAGATTCTTATGATACTTCTATTTTTATCTCAGTCTTATCTTGTTTCATTCCATCAAAAAAAAGTTGTATAATTCTTTTAGATATAAAACAGTTAACTCATTTTATTAGAGAAAGTGACAGTTTTAACATCTTCAATGTCTGAATTAGCTTTGACTTTGAAACATGATTAAATGCTTCTTTTATATCAATAAAAACTGCAGTTGAGACCAGATCTTCATGCTTTGCTATTTAAATATCATGAATAACTGAGATAACAGTGTCAATTACATAACACTGTTTTCTATCCCTTATTTATTCACTGAATAAAAGAGAATTACTGACAGAGCTTATAAAAGATAGTTGAGTAGCTATTATCTTTTCTAAAATCTTTTCTAGACAGTTCAATAGAGATATTACTCTATATAACTTAGAAATCAAAGTTTTTCTATTAGGCTTTGTAAGAATCACTTCAGTGACTTCTCTTCAGCATTCAGAATGATATTCATTTTTCAAGAGATTGAAAAAGAGCTCAAAATATTCATTCTTTAAGTAGGAGTATGTATTTTGAATAATTAAGTGATTAATTGAATCAGGCCCTGCAGCAGTCTTAACTGAACTTGAGAAAATAGCTGACTCTAATTCATCTTGAGTAAGATCAGGCCATTCTCAGTCATTTTCATCAATATAGTTAAGAAGTGATATATTCTCTTTCTCTGAATCTGAATCTGATGAGTATTGAAAGAGAGTTCTTATAAAAGCTTGACATTTTTTCTCAAAAGAGTTTGCTGTATATGATTCATTCTGAAACTTATATTCTACAGTTGAAAGTTTTGCTACACTTCTTGTTTTAGTATAGTTAAAAGCTTTAAAAACTTCCTTCTCTTGTGCTTCTTCAAGAAATTTATTTCAGCAGTCTGTTTTAGCTTTTTTAATATCTGAAAAATATTCATTTCTGACAGCTTTGAACTCTTCATCAGAT
>NW_003101682.1:2493441-2533834 GCF_000003855.2 Blastomyces gilchristii SLH14081
CTTTCAATCTCTTCTAGCAGTAGCTAATTCTTTTCTTTTAGATGAGATATTCTCATTTCATCAAGGTTTTGAATACTCAGAAGATTTTCTCTTTGAAATATTATCTCTCACACTTGTTAGAATAATAGATGTAATAAGCTTCACTCTATTCTCAAGCATTTCATTTGAGATATCTTGACCAGAATTTCAATATAGCTCATTCTGTCTTTCAGATTTTAACAGTTTTATGCTTTCTTCAACTGCTTTTCAATCAGCTTTTTCAAAGTTAAACTAATTAGAGAGAAGAGGATTTTCACTCATTTGTTTTTCACTCAGTTCAATCTCAAATTGAATAATCTCATGATTTGATTCTGATGTCACATTTAAATCAATAAATTAGTTTATAAGTCTTCTTTTCATTAGATTTTATGATATAAAGATTACATCTATAATAGATTTCTGTTTCATATCTTTTCTAAAGAATGTTTGTTGATCAGACTTATTAATCAAATCTATTGAATGCTCAAAGATTCATTTAACTAGATTATCAGCTCTCACTGCTCTCTTGCATTCTGAATTTCATCACAGATAATGTGCATTGAAATCTCCTGCAATTATAGAGTTTCTTGATGAAGTTATGTTCAGAAATCCTCTATCAATTGTTCAGATATTGTTATTTTTCTTCAATGACTTTTCATTATAGATATTTATGAGCTGTATAGTATCAAACTCATTTTCTTTATCTATAATATTACTCATCAGAATATCAGTGTCAGATATAATATTAAATCTTAGATTAAATTGATATCTTGATCTCTTTCTTTTATAGATCACTACTCTTGACTTTATCTCAGACTTTTGAGGTAAAAAGCAGTAGTAGCTTGAATAAGAAATGACATATTTTTACTCAGCATTAAAATTCAGCTTCTGAAGCAGTATAAAATCAACTTTTTATTCAAATACAATTTGAAGACAAGAATAAATACAATTTGAGTTTCTATTCACATTATTTTAAATAAATATGATTTTTGAAGAGTTTTTAAACTTTTTTTATTATTTTTGTTGTATATTCATACTAAAAGAGAGTAGAGTAGAATCTAATCACTATTATCAGATAGTAGATTATAACTATTCTTAAAAGTAGAAATCTCAACTGCTTGCATTATATCTAGTTTATCATCAGAGTCATTTCTCAATTCTCTAATCTTAACAGAAAGTTTGAGGATTCAAATTTCTTGTTTATGATTTAGCCAAAGAAATTGAAGTTTGAAGATTTAGATCCTTGAAGAGTTTCTTCTTTTTTAAGCTTGCAGTTGTAGAATTTCTGGCTTGACTCTTCTCTTCAGTTCTAGATTGACTTTGAGCTTCATCTTTTCTTCAGTTCTTTTGAGTTCTTAAAGCAAAATATTCATTCTTTTTGAGCTAGATGTATGTTTTTCTTTGCAATTAGAGCACTTAAGCAGAGTATATTGATAAACTTCATCTCTTTTTGAGTATGTTTCATATTTATGCTTACTAGTTTTGTGATCTCTGGCACAGAATGCACATTTTGAGTCTCTAAAACATGAGATTGCAAAGTGTTCATATCTTTGATATTTTGAACACTGTGTTTAAGCTTTGAGATTCATTCTTGAGTCTTTGTATTCATGAACTCTTATTTTCAAACCTGCTACTCTTACTTCAGAGATCTTTGACTGTTTAAGTGTTTTTATATATACTAGAACAGAGACATTTCTTCTGCTTTATCTGAACTTAATTGAATTTAGTTATACAGACTTCTTTCTCAGTTGAATAGAGTTGTATTCTTTCAATTCATTTTTAAGAAGTAGCATTTCTTCTTCACAGTTAAAAATTTCAACTGAAATATTATAAAGAATGAATTTATCTCACTTTTCATCTCTTTCAGATAGAATTATTGTGTTTAATAAAGATTCTACTGCTGACTTTCAGAGATTTTCATTCTGAATAAGGAATTCAGCACTGAATTCAGGCATTGTAGTCAGAATGATGAAGTTTTCAAAGAATGATGACTCAATTGATGCTATAACTGATTTTTGAACTTTAATATCAGTTATCAACTGAGAAAAGAACTGCTGATTAATTTCATTTCTGATTCTGAAAATGAGATTTGAGTTTAGCTTGTTTCTTTGCAGAATATCCTGATTTAAGACTTTGAGAATAAGTCTTCTATTTCTGAAGATTTGAAAGTTTTTCTCTCTTTGCATTTTCTTTTCTACTTTTCTATGAATAGAGACATGAGCAGTATTCTTCTCAGTTTTCTCAGGATTTTGAGCAGATTTTAAGACAGCAGGTTTAGAGACAGCAGATTCAGCTGCTTGAGTATATGTTTTCTTCTGATTCAAAGAAGAAGAAGAAGTAGGAAAAAAGAATGAAGAAGAGTAAGATGAAGAGTCAGTGATTATACTAGAAATGTTCAATGTTTTTTGAACTGTGTTTGAGATTTCAAGTTTGAACTTGATTATCTTCTGTAGTTGTCTAGCCTGAGCATGAAGAATTAACAGAACTTCTTCATTCATCTCACTCAGACCCTGTTTTTCAAGAATCTTACTTACTTTTTTAAGTTTCTATATTTCAAGAACTTGTTATTTCTCTATTTCTTCTTTCTTTCTTCTCTTCAGAATTTCAATCTCAGAAATAGCATTTGAGAAAGCATCTTTTTCCACATCAACTGAGTGTATTTTTGAACTCATTGTTTTCACTCAATGAAAAGTTGATCAGACTGTTTCAATTGAGATATTTCTAAGTCTGTTTTCAATTGAAAAGTTGGTCAGACTGTTTCAAAAGAAGAATAAAAGACTTTTATATATAAAATACCTGATTTTTTTCACACTAGTTCAGTAACTAGATTAGATTTTTGAAGATAATCTAATAAACTAAAATTGATTTTTAAGATAAATCAATAAAATCTTTACAATCTCTTTCTTGAGATACAGTGAGAAAAAGTATGATATTAATTGATAATAAATCAGATAATATGACAGTTTTTGAGAGAAAAACTGACAAAAAATAAATCAATTTTTTGCAGAGAAATTGATTAAAACTATTCAATTTTATTCTAAATTATCTGATTCTTCTCACACAATAAGTGTTCAACTTAAATCAGTTAATAAAGAGTGTAAAAAAGAATTAAGTATTAATAAAAGCTCTTCAGTCACTGAAAAAGTAATTCTTACTTAAAAGAATATGAAATTATGACACAAAACAGCTCTGTTTTTAATTCTTTGTAAGAATATTATATAAAACTCAGAGAAAAACATCTTACTTTTTCAAGAGAAGTAAAAAACTATTTCTAAGATCTTTTTTTTTTTATGCATTGACTGCTGTAGAAGAATGAGATAGAAACTACTAAGATATGCACTACTGTATACTCTCTATCAAGACTTTCCCTCTTCAGAGTCTTGATATTATAGAGAATATAAGTCTGTTTCTATATAATAATATAAATATTGTCAGTGAGATGTAGAGGAACTGATTATTTATATCTCAAAATAGAAGACTTTGTCAATGATTATATTAATATAGAGTTAATTCTCAAATTCAATAGAAATCTAGTGTTGCTGTTCTCAATCTCTTGCAGAATCTATTGAATATTGAGATATTAAAACTAGATTTAATATATCTCACTGTGCAGGGATCAAAGGCTCAGTCAGATCTTGAGATATACTGATTTTATAGTTGTTGATGTGCTGTTGACATTGTTCATTGATTATGTGCTTGATATTATTGCTGAGGTATCTTTTTGTATTTTTCTGCTGAGAATGGGCCAGATTGAGAAGGGTGATATGAGAGTGGGACTTGGTGTTGAAGTTTTGAAACATCAAAGATGGACAGGGTTTTCGCGGAGGTCGCTCCTCAGATATCTTCACAACTACAGATCAGGGATCTTCCAAAATCAAGAAGATTGGTGCATATGGCTAGGTCTCTTCACCTTACAATTTGTATGGCAATTTGGCCCGGGGTTGTGGTGTGGTAGGGGAGAATGTGGGATAATCCCACGCAGGAGTTCCGAACGACGTCTGGTTCACATTTGGCTGGATAACTCCACCACCACACGGGGTATGCGGTCGGCGATGGGGTCAAAATGCTCGTATGATCGACGGCTTTTCGATGGATCTATCGGCGGGTTCTTATTCGAAAAATCGAGTGAGTTTGTGGTGGAGCGGTCTCATTATATCTGACTTGTCTCTTTCACAATATTAATATATTTCAAGAAATATAATAGAGATTAATCAAGATTATTTATTTACTTTTATACATTGATGATATCTAATCTGAGTTAGTACTAAAATTATAAGTAAGTTAATAAACAAGATTATTTTCTCTTATATTAATTCTTCTTACACATATCAGTAATCAGTTATTGAAAATAAATTATTATCTGTCTTAAATTATTATCATATCTTCTGAATTCACTTCTTTCACTTCTTTTACTTTTATTGAAGATTCATAAACTCTTCAAGAAATCATTGTAAATTACAAAGTCTATATTATTTATAATTTAATATAGAATACTCTCTTTTAATTATAATAAATAATTACTTCATTCTTCACATCTGATTTCAGACTATGAAATTTATGAAAAACTCAACATAAACACTGAGATGAACTATGAAATAATTATCAATAGATTGTATTATAGATTACTGAAGAGTCATCTCTCTACTACAATCACTATAACTTTATTCAGAATCATTTATTATAAACTGATTATAACTTTGAAAGAATTTTCTGACATCTGAAGTTATCAGAATACAGATAATAAAAGAAAAATAATTAGAAAATTACTACTGAGCTGATAAGTTAATCTATCAGATAACAATTTTTAATAACACTAACTTTCTAATTTGAAGAAAATTATGTGAAAATGACTATATATTAGTACTCTGATTTTATAACTCTTATCTAATAACTTCTGTGAATAATTACTTTATATATATATATCTCTGAATCTTTCTCTTTGATCAATTGAAAACTCTGAATTCTGAACACTTCTTTAAATACTTAATTCAAATCTTCATATTTCACATTGATTCTGTCTGCAGTTCAATCTTGAGATATACTACAAAGTCAATATATAATATCTAGAATCAGAGTTGAAGAATCATTAAAGAGTATCTCTTACAGTGAATGTATAAACTAGTATAAACAATCTTACATTTATAAGAGTTATATGTTATTATATTGATGAGGACTGAACTTATTAAGAGACATTAATTAAATTTGAATCATTGATTAGTAGTTATACTGAGAATTATATAGTAGAGATATTAATGACTGTGATTAAAAATGACTATTGAGATATTAGTCTCAGTCTTCTTATAATTACAACTGATAATGCTGTGAATAACTATACTATAATAGAGAGCTTGAAGTAAAAATTGACTTTGCATTTCTGAAATGATAAACAAGATCATATCTTCTGTATTACTCATATAATTCAACTTATAGTATAAATACTGATAAAGAATCTTAATATTGAGATGAAGAATAATTAGATAACTGATTCTTGAAATGAGAATAAGATAAAAGTGATTACTTAAGTAACATTTATATTCATTTTATAAAAGATAATATTTTTTGATAATACTTTTTAGTATTGCATTTTAATAATGCTTTTTAATAATGTTACTGTTAATTTTGAATAGATTGACTAATAATTTAAATATCATAGATTTAAAACATTATTAATGCAATTTGTATCTTCTTTAAACAATAATAATAATTTCATAATATTCAATAAATAAACAAATCAGTCATATCACTGAATATAATATAGAATGTTAGAATACAGTGAAGTTCAATATATAAGATAACTGTTCAGACTCTTTAATTATATCAGATAATTAATTATTAAGTATAACACTCTGATCAGAAAAATATTCAGATATTAACACTTTCTGATATAAAGTAAACTCAGTTGAAATATATGATTGATTTACTGTTTCAGTTTTATAAGATAATAAAGACAGTCTTAATCACTTATACATCAATACTGCAGTCAGTCTGAGAAGTGTATAATAGTTTATTTACTTATCTTAAGAAGCAGTTAAATCACTTAAAAAGAAATTCAGTCTGAGATGATGCTATAGCACAGACTATTATTATTATAAGAGATAAACTGACATATTACTACAGCAAAACTGAACAATCTTTTACAGAGTATTATACTATAGCAGCTCTACTAGATTTCTTCTATCAAGTTAATATCTATACTTCTCAAGATTGAATAGAGAAGAAATAAAACTTATATATTAAATTAGTCTAAGACTACTATAATATCAACTATCAGAGATTTGAATGAGTAGATGTTCAAGATATGAAGATAGTGAAATACAATTTTCTAGTAAGTAACAATCTTTGATAATACTTTATATTATATAGAACTATAATACTAACTTTGAAACAGAACTTATATACATTGATTGCAACTGAAAATCAGGCAAAGCTACATGCTTGTAAAACTGAATTTGACTGCTATCTTCAAGATAATCTGATGAATTTATGCATCAAATCAATTCTAGAGTTATGAAAAATTGTTGAGAGTATATATTCAACTGTTACACTAATAATATATGATATGCTGACAATTTCATTGACAGAGGTGAGAATGAAGTAAAAGTTCAACTTAAGTCAAGATATTTATCACTATTATCAGAGACAATTACAAGGAGAAATAATCAAGAAACTCATGATTATAAAATATGAAATTATCAGACAGTTTAATATCTCTGATCACAGTATATCAGAGAAGTGTAGTTTTCATGAGAAAGTGAAGAATAAACTTATACAAGAATGTATTTAGTTGTTTCATGAGTGTTATCAATAATTATTATCAAATTCTGATTATATAAGTAATCACTGAATAAACTGAATGAGACTGATTTTGATTCTCAGTCTCAGTCTTATTCTGATTTTGAAAGAATAATTATCTTTTACAGTTTATTCTAAGAAATTACCCTTATTTCACTGTTCTTGAATTAAATCTGGTCATTTTTCACATCATTTCTCTCAGAAATGATTCCTTTTTAGATTTTTTTAAGACTTGGTTCTAATGAGACTCATGTCAAGAAATGTATAAGATCAGATCAAATGAGACTAAATGTGAAATTCATGATTTCATCAGTCAGTCTAATCACAGATAGCAGATAAAACATGATAAAAAGCAGTCTCAAAGTCGCAGACTTATACATGAATCAGATCACAGAAGAAAAAGAGATTCAGAGTTAAATTTAACTATTTACATCAGTTTAATTACATAGATAACAGAGAATGAATTATCTGAAATATTTATAAATATATGAGATTAAGTTATCTTGATCTCTGATAATGCTCAGAGATTGAGTGAGATTAGTTTCAATAAGCTGTTCACTGTAGTGATCTGAGCAGGTGAAGAGAGTAGACTGGCCGCCGGGACCATGAATTTCACATTTGGTCCCATTTGGTCTGGTCTCATACATTTCTTGGCGTGAATCCCGCTGGGACTAGTCATTAAAAAAACATGCAAAGTGACTATATATCAGATCTTAAAATAGAATCATGACTTGAAAAAAATGAGAAAGTGATCTCATTTGTCTCATTTAGTCTCATTCTTGACATAAAGTTACTATTTTTAGACATTTTAAGGTTTTTTTTAGACTATTTTTAATTTTTTAAAAAGTAACACTTTTTGATAACACTCAAATAAGATTTAAAGTCATTTAAAGCAACAAAAATAATTTAAATTGAGAAGTGAAAATCATGGTCTCATTTGGAAAATGTGATAAGAGTAGACAGTAAGTCTCACTGAGACAGTATGAAACTACTATCTAATGTTAAAACTGTGTAATGGGATCAGTTGAATTGATAATGAGACTATCAAAAAATCTGGTCCTGGTCTCAGACACGGTCACACGGTCAGTCTAGAAGAGAGACAGTATAATATGTGAGACAGAATTATAAAAGATAAAAGCTGCTGAATCTAGTCACTGAATACTATATTATATAGAGATTGTATAAGAGTAGTGACTAGCAGATAAAGAAAAAGCATAAGAAAAGAAAAGAAATAATGACTTGATTATCAACTGTAAGAGTCAGTTATAAAAGATAAATATTATCATACATACTTCATTCATTTTCATGTATCATATATTTAATCTATTTTCAACATCACATCATCTGAAAAATATTAAAAATAAAGAAAATCTCACAACTTGAGATCTGTAAGAAATTTAAGAGCTGTAAGCTACTCTTATAATAATACTATGTATATCTCTGATTTCTGTATCACTCTGTGTATGATATTAATGTCATTTATCACAAGATTGACTGAAATGTCAATATAGAAATGTGTACACATATGTGTAGAAAAATTGAAGAAAAGTATAGATTAACTGATCATGTGATTATATCTAAGATTAGAATCAAACTTTACAGTTATTATATTGTTTAAAAGCATTACTTCTAGTTATGATTTATATTTATTACATTGATTTCAAATCACATTATTTCAAATATTAAAGATCTCAGATTCACTTTTCAAATAAAAATCTAGTCTTAAATAAAGAATATATTTAAATTCTTAGTTATATTTTCATTCTGATTTCATTATTAAGAATGATATTAAATAAGATTATAAAATCACTTCTCACTTACATAATATCATAATATAGTACTCATTTGTTGAAAATTTAATAGAGAGTATTATCAAATATTATTACTTTACTGAATATAGATTATAATTTATATAATTTTAATTATGAAAAAAATATACAATATAAAAAAAAACAAAAAACAAAAAATAAAATAAAAACAAGAAAAAATCAGAATAAAAAAAAAAAAAGAAAAAGAAAAAAAAAAAAGAAAAAGAAAAAAATAAAAAATAAAAATAAAAAAAATCAAGATTACAGAGCTGTAGTACTTTTAAAATACTCACTTCTCAGAGTCTTTATAATATTTATTATTAACTGTGTATCTCTTATAGTAAGAATAATATAACTGTAATAAGTTATTATCTTAATATTATTTAATAAATAATCTGTATATATCTGTATAAATATGAATATTTAAAAAACATATATTTAAAAAGTATGATCAGAATGAACTCTGCTGTCACTTGAATAATATTAAGAGTAGAATACTGAAATTAATAATTCTTCTCATCAATTTCACAGATAAGATATATGAAGATAATCTTGAAAAATATAAGATTCTCTGACTTCTGATAAAAATGAATCTTATAGAGAGACTCTATTTTCATAATATCAGAGACTGAGTATTATTAAAAAGTGTTACTTTTATATAATATATATACACTTACTGTGATAATTTACTCTCTATATATATAACTGAGATTTATAGCTTTTCTACACTGCATAGCTCTTTCTGAGATACTGCTGCTGATTTATAACTTATACAGTCTCTCAGTTCAGTATATACTATATATATACAGTCTGCATACTCAAGCTGTATTAATTATTACAATCTGATATGATACTTACTTTTCACAGACTATATTTCATTTGAGAAGAAAGAGAGAAGCTGTGACTATAATTTTATTAAAAGAGAATGAATAATTAATAATATTAAATATAATTTAATTCTTCTGTATTTAAAATTTGATTAGTCTATACTCTTTAATTTAAAAATTTCTAAGAGTGTTTTAATAGTTTTTATATCAGCTTAAACTTAGTGATGAGTTGAAGAAGAAGAGAAAAAAGAGAAGAAAGAAATAAGAATAACTTATCTTTATAATATAAAAATAGAGAATTACTATAATTATTCTCTCTAGTAATAAAGATCTTTTTTCTATATATATCTCTGATATAGATTATATAATAACTGTATATAAAGAATATTAACAGTGTATGTATTGAATGAAGATGATATTATTATATAATACTGTAGCTGTTTCTATACATCTCTGAAAGCTGTTAATATTTTCTTTATCTCTTTATATTTAATAAGTCAGTAATATATTTTAATGCACTCTCTCTTTCATCATTATCATTATCATTATTACTATTATTATCATTATTATTATTATTATCATCACTATTATTATTACTATTACTATTATTATTATTATTATTATTATTATTATTATCACTATTATCACTATTATTATATTATTTCTGATTATCTCTTCTGTCTTTATCTCTCTTTAATACTTATTAAAATTAATTATATCATCTCTCTTTAAATATTCTGTGATTCTGCAGATTATCAAGGCGCGTGAGTACTATCACAGATTGAAGAAAGAGAAGAAGAAGATATTTAAGTAAGAACAGACAGATTGTAAGATATATTATAATATTTTGAAGAGACTCTGTAAGAAAGTAAAATAATAATGATTTTAAGTAATACTTCTGATAGATTTAGACTGAACTAAGTATAGAAATAATGTGAATAGCACTGTCTATAAGAGATTGAAAAAAAAGATAGTAAAGACTCTTATATAGTAGTAATAAGATTAGAAGAAGTTCTGAGAATAATTTAAGATTAAGATGAAGAGAGAGAGAGAGAAGAAGAGTATTACTATAAATAAGTAATAATAGAAGAAAATTAAGAGAGTATTAAAGTAAGAGATAAAGAAGTTAAAACTAATAAGTTTTTTATTTATTAAGAGATAATGATTTTTAATAATACTTCTATTCTCTAATTGATTAGCAGAAGCTGACAGAGAAGAAGAGAATTAAGATCTTGTTCAGATCTTGAATACACTTCATGATTCAGAATATTAAGAAGATAGCTCTGCTTTCTGAGTATGTTAATCTACTTACTACTGAGATGAAATCTGAGACAGCAGATCAGAAAATACAGGATTTTGAGACACAGATTAATCTAGCTAAGAGAAAGCAGTAGAAATTCTTCTCTGAGAAGACAGTGAAGAGAGATTTTAAGATGATTATTATCTTAAATAAGAAGAAAAAAAATAAGAATAAAAATAAGCAGTGAATTATAAAGAATAATAAGAAGAATGAGAAAGAGAAGAAAGATAATAAGTAGAAAAAGTTTTTTTCTTTTTATATTAGTTAGTTATAAGTTCATAATTATTGTGGCGGGCTGCGCCCGATCAATCATATAGACTATTCCATTACACTTCACAGATCCCAATCACTTCATTCTCAAACGCGTACGCTCCGATTCTCGGCCATTCTCAATCATCAATCCTCGGCCGCTACGAACGCGCGTATATTCTCCCGCCCTGAAGCTCCACTGCGTACGCCATCACATACATCTATAAATATCCACCTCAATTGCTGATTCTCACACTTTCTCATTCTTTTCTTCTCTAACATTTTTATCTTTGTTATATAAGACCTATAATATTATACCAATCTATTCAGTGTAGGCCTCTTACACTATAAAAATGTTCATCATCTTCTCATCAGAAACAATTATTCATCAAGAGATATCTGAACATATAATAACACATAAGAAATAGAGAAACAGTTAAACAGTTAAGCAGACACTGAGTTCTCAGATAGTTCTCAGATGGAAGCTTGCTTATCAGTCACTCTGACCCTGTAACAAGATCTTATGAAGAGAATAAGATCTTATAAGAGAATATCAGCAAAAGATCTGAGAGTTCTGACACTCAGATATATGAGAATACAATTACACATTCAATAATTAATATAATCATGTCTAACAATAATATGAAACTCTCAAACATAAGTATAGATACAGTGTCACAGTGGCTCTGAGTAATGTTGAAACTATAATAATAATAAATAACTGATATACATGCAACTCAACAACATCAATATGATGAGATTTAATAACTAACTCATATAATTTCAATATCTACAGAATTGAATATAAAAGTGCTGAAAGAATGCTTAGATGCTTCTGTATATTTCAATACTTTCAATCTCACTCTCTACTTATTATGAAGAATGGAAATGATTGTGAAACTGAGTGTAGATGAAGATGTCATCAGTTCATTAATCAATCAAGATTAATATATCAATGAACAATTGAAAGATCACATAAAACAGAAGTTTCATTCATGAATGAAAGCATGTGAATCAGTGTTACAAATATCTGATAATATTATGAAATATCTTGATATTCTGTTCTGAGACACTGCTATGTAACAGAAAGCATTAGATTGACTATAGAGTATCTGACAGAGAAATATTTCTCTTACAACATTCATTTCTAACTTCAATATCAAGATTCTAGAAGCAGATAATCAATCTTTAAAGAATTAAATGAAGATTAGCATGCTCAAGAAGATATTAACTTTCAAACACTTACAAGCTCTTGTAAGCACAGACAAAGATCAGACTTATGAAGACTTCTGCACACAGCTTCAGATAATGAATGACTGTCTTACTAAGCTCAAGAATATACAGAATAGTGATAGAAGATGTTACATCTCAGTGACTTATACACCTGCACTGAGAAATAACAATAATGCAGATGCTATGAATTGAGTAGACTTGAATATCTACACATAAGTAAGAGTCTTCACTGTCTGAACAGGCTTCTGAGTCTCTGAAATCACTCCTGAAGAAGTCACTGATTGATGTTAATATGAAGAATGTATCAACTGTAACTAATCAGAACACATTGCTTTCAACTGTCAATCAATCTATGTGTCTTCATACTCAAGAGAAAGATCAGTATCTTCTTATTTGAAGAATAAATCAGCACCTGTTCACATCAATCACATTATATTAGAGAAAGATTCAGAAGATAACTATGAGAATGTCTCAGTGAAACAGAGAAAAGATTAGCTTCTGTTCAAATTTATAAATAGAAGCTTGAAGAGGTTGAATAACAATGATTTGAAGAGAAGATGACAATGAATATGATTCTTGTATCTACTGTGATTGATAACATGTATAATATGAAAGCCATGATAGACAGCAGTCTATGTCATTATACAATGATAAAATCTTCAGTCATAAGACATTATAACCTTCAGTGTATCTCTTTATCAAAACCTTGACTTCTCACAGAATTTAATAATTTAAAAGACATTTGTATCTGTTACATGATGAAGCTGATCATAGATATGAAAAAACATTAATGTGAAGATGTCTATGTATATGAAGTTGATAATCTTGATTATAATCTTATATTAGAACTTGTCTGACTATCTGAACAAGGCATCTTATTGAATGCTTGAAACAGAAGCTTGATATTCTCTAATAATGATAGAATTCACAAAGATAACATTCACAAGACTATTAATCTAACACAGATCTCTGTCAATGTCTATGAAATGCTCAGAAAAAGAAGTCACTGAAAGAATCACTGATAGCAGAACTATATATCAATCTATTCTGTCAGTCTGATCAATATCAAAAAGACTCTAGAAAAATTATCCTATATTATAATAACAGATTCTTGTACAAAACTTTCTCAATAATATTATAAATATCTAGATGTCTTCTAACAAGATAATATTATAAATATATCTCTCTTACAAGATCTCAGAGTGAATCACAGTATCAACTTAGAGAAAAAGAATAATAAGAATCTCAAATCATTATAAGACTCTCTTTATAACATATTCTGAGATGAACTTCTTCTTCTTCAAAAGACACTCAATAATCTGTTGAATAAAGAAGTCATATATATTAGTAACTCTTTCACTGCAGTCTCTATCCTCTTTACAAAGAAATCAGATGAAGAACTTCAATTCTATATGAACTATCAAGGTCTGAACAGATTGACAAAGAAAGATTGATATCTCTTATCTCTTATCAATGAAACTCTAGCACAGATCAGATGAGCTCAATAATTTATAAAACTAGATATTATTACTGTGTTTCATAAGATTTGTATCACTGAAGAAGATGAATGACTTACAGCATTTTAAACACATTATAGTCTCTTTGAATGAATAGTCACACTCTTTGAACTGACTAATGCTCTCAGTACATTTCAGAAGTATATCAACTGAGCACTTCAAGATTTTCTTAATAAGTTTATATCTGCTTATTTAGATGACATTCTCAACTTCACTGATGAATTCAGAAAAGAATATCAAGAGCATGTATGAAAGATATTACAACAGCTATGAGAAGCAGAACTACTGATAGATATTGATAAGTATGATTTTAAAGTCAAGAGTATCAAGTATCTGAGTTTTATTATAGAAGCTGATAAGAGAATTCAAATAAATTCTGAGAAAGTCCCTGCTATTCTTGAATGAGAAGCTTTATATACTGTGAGAGATGTACAAAGCTTCATTGAATTTGCTAACTTCTATCAGCAATTTATACAAAACTTCTCAGATATTGTAAGATCACTTACAGATCTCACTAAGAAAGACTCAGTATTTCAATAATCAGTGAATGCTAAAGCTGCATTTACACAGATAAAGAAGATGTTCATTAATACTTCTCTACTGATAACATTTAATTCTGATCATGAAACAGTTATTGAAGCTGATTTCTCTGACTATGTAATAGAAGAAGTGATATTGTAATATAATGATGAAGAGATTCTATGATTATATGTCTTTATGTCTAAGAAACTGAGTCCTGCTGAATGCAATTATGAGATCTATAATAAGAAACTTCTCATAATTATACACTGTTTAAAAGAATAAGACTCTGAACTCTGAAGTGTCTCTGAATTTGAGATAGTCACAGATCATAAGAATCTCAAATACTTCACAACTATTTATAAACTCACTGAATGATAGATGCAATAATCTGAGTTCTTAAGCTGCTTTCATTTTATAATACACTACTGTTCTAGTAGCCAGAACTCAATGACAGATACTCTCTCATAATAAGAGCAAGATATGTTATCTGATGTAACAGATACTCACTGAATGAACTGAGAGCACTGGCTCTTGAATCTGAAGATACTAGTTAATCAAGATAAAACAGTTCATGACACTATATATGCTTCTTCAGTTAGAACTGTCATTGATATCTTCACTTTCTCTACACTGAATGAACTGTGATATACAGCAGCTCAGACAGATGAACTTCTTCAGACTCTTACTAAAGCAGTATGTCAAGAAGCACTCTGATTTCTCTCAGAACTATATATAAGAACTGATATCTTAGAATGTTCAATTGATAATAATAACACTCTATAATTTCATGAACAACACTGAGTCTCTCACTTCAAATTCTTACACACTCAGATAATGCAAGAGATGCATGATTCATATATAACTGATTATTCAAGCTGTGAACAACTGTATAGAATGATCTTCTGAGAGTTCTACTAATCTGAGATATTAAACAGTATCAGATACTTTGTTTAAAACTGCAATCACTGTTCTTCTATTATCTCATGAAAGAACTGTAGAAAAGGTCTATTGAAATCACTTAATATTCTCAATAGAATCTAGTAAGATGTAGTAATTGACTTCACTGTTAATCTATCTAAGAGTAAGAATTGTAGAAACATTCTGATTATTATGAATCAACTGAGCAAAGATGTAATATTGAAACCTTGTAATAAAATAAATGCTGAATAAGTCACTGAAGCTTTTCTACAGAGTCTGTTCTATTAGATGCATGAATTACTGAAATCTATAGTATCAGATCAGAGCTGTCAATTCATAAGTACTCTCTGAACAAGAATCTGTCAAGTTCTCAAGATTATATATTATCTATCAACTGTCTATCACTCTGAGATCAATGATGTATCAGAATGAATAATTCAGACTGTGAAGAATTATCTTCAAAAGTTCTGTAATCACTTATAAGATGATTGATATAATCTTCTTCTACATACAGAGATTACTATCAACAGTCAAGATGCTGTTTTAACAGATATAAGCTTATTCTTTCTTACACACAGATATCACATGAAAGTGTTGAATCTTCTAGAGATTACACAGTTCACACTGAATCTCTGCAGTTCAATTCAGATTACTGATAATATAGTAATAAAACTTCAAGATGTCTGTGATTGAGCAGAGACCTTTATAACAACTGTGCAACAAGATCAAGAGAATCAAATCAATATTCACTGAGATCTCACTGAACAATATAAGATAGAAGATCTGATATGATTGAATCTTAAGAATATACAAATCACATATTCATCTTGTATGCTAGCTTACCGCTATATCAAGTATAAAGTGATAGAAGTTCTAGATAGTCACAACTACTGTCTTAACACATTATCAGAGATTCATGATGTATTTCATACAAGCTTGCTCTGCTGTGTTATCACTGATTCATTCT
This sequence comes from Blastomyces gilchristii SLH14081, assembly GCF_000003855.2. Lineage (NCBI taxonomy): Eukaryota > Fungi > Ascomycota > Eurotiomycetes > Onygenales > Ajellomycetaceae > Blastomyces > Blastomyces gilchristii. Next base: position 2,509,593 of record NW_003101682.1, read on the forward strand.
CTTCTCAACTGACTTCTGACTGACAGTTACCAGGCATTATAGAAGAAGATAATGAGCTTGAGTGAGAGATTGAGAATATTCTCAATGAGAGATCTCATAATCACAGTCAGTAATATCTTATGAAATGAGTCAGCTATAATCAACTGACCTGAACTCTGAGTTTCATGTTATCTGAAACAGCAGCTCTTGACTGATGAGAACTGCTTCTGAAAGAGAGAGCTAATATGACAGGCTGCACCTGATCAATTATATAGACTATTTTATTACACTTCACAGATTCCAATCACTTCATTCTTGAATGTGTATGCTTCAATTCTCAGTCATTCTCAATCACTGATTCTCAGCTGCTACAAACACGCGTATATTCTCCCACTCTGAAGCTTCACTGTGTATGCCACTACATACGCGTATAAATATTCATCTTGATCACTGATTCTCACACTTTCTCTTTCTTTTCTTCTCTAACATTTTTATCTTTGTTATATAAGACCTATAATATTATATCAATCTATTCGGTGTAGGCCTCTTACAATTATTAATAAATGAAATTAATTTTAAGTTTTTAAAAATTATTGTATAAGTTGTAATCAATGTCAGGAATAATATATATATATATATTTAACTATCATGATTCATAAATCACTACAATATATACATATCAACATTTTTTCAAAATTAATATTTATAATATTAAAATATTTTTAATAATATTATCTGATAATATAATTTGATAACACTCTCTTTTATAATATTAATATATTTCAAGAAATATAACAGAGATTAATCAAGATTATTTATTTACTTTTATATATTAATAATATTCAATCTGAGTTAGTACTAAAATTATAACTAAGTTAAGAAAGAAGATTATTTTCTCTTATAATAATTCTTCTTACATATATCAGTGATCAGTTTTTATTTTTCTTAAAAATAAATTATTATCTTTCTTAAATCTTTATTATATCTTCTGAATTCACTTCTTTCACTTCATTAACTTCTATTGAAGATTTATGAACTCTTTAAGAAATCACTGTGAATTATATAGCCTATATTATTTATAATTCAACACAGAATAATCTCTTTCAATTATAATAAATAATCACTTCATTCTTCACATCTGATTCCAGGTCATAAAATTTATGAAAAACTTAACACAAACACTGAGATAAACTATGAAATAATTATTAACAGGTTATATTATAGATTACTGAAGAGCTATCTCTCTACTATAATCACTATAACTTCATTCAGAAACATTTATCATGAACTGATTATAACTCTGAAGAAATTTCTCAACATCTGAAGTCATCAGAACACAGATAATAAAAGAAAAATAATCAGAAAATTACTACTGAGCTGATAAGTTACTCTATTAGATAATGATTTTTAATAATACTAACTTTCTAACTTAAAGAAAATTATATGAAAATAATTATATATTAGTACTCTGATTTCATAACTCTTGCCTGATAACTTCTGTGAATAATTACTTTATATATATATATCTCTGTATCTTTCTCTTTAATTAATTGAAAACTCTGAATTCTGAACACTTCTTTAAATACTTAATTTAAATCTTCATATTCTACATCAATCATGTCTTCAGTTCAATCTTAAAATATACTATAAAGTTAATATACAACATTTAGAATCAGAGTTGAAGAATCATCAAAGAGTATCTCTTACAGTGAATATATAGACTAGTATAAACAATCTTACATTTATAAGAGTTATATGTTATTATATTAATAAGAACTGAACTTATCAAGAGATATTAATTGAATTTGAATTATTAATCAGTAATCATACTGAGAATTATATAACAGAGATATTAATAACAGTGATTAAAAATAACTATTAAGGTATTAGTTTTAGTCTTCTTATAATTATAACTGATAATACTGTGAATAACTACACTATAATAAAGAGCTTGAAGCAAAAATTAGCTTTGAGTTTCTGAAATGATAAATAAGATTATATTCTCTGTATTACTCATATAATTTAACTTGTGATATAAATACTGATAAAGAATCTTAAGATTGAGATAATAAATAATGAGATGACTGATTCTTGAGATGAGAATGAGATGAAAGTAACTACTCAAGTAACTTTTACATTCACTTTATAAAAGATAATGTTTTTTAATAATACTTTTTAATATTGTTTTTTAATAATGCTTTTTGATAATAGTACTATTAATTTTGAATAAATTGACTAATAATTTAAATATCACAGATTCAAAACATTGTTAATGTAATTTGTATCTTCTCTAAACAATAATAATGATTTCATGATATTTAATAAACAAATAAATCAGTTATATTACTGAATATGATACAGAATACTAGAACACAGTGAAGTTCAATATATAAGATAACTATTTAAGCTCTTCAATTGTATCAGATAATTGATCATTGAGTGTAACACTCTGATTGAGAAAAGATTCAGATATTGAAACTTTCTGATATAAAGTAAACTGAGTTGAAATATATGATTGATATACTGATTCAGTTTTATAAGATAATGAAGACAGTCTCAATCACTTATACATCAATACTGCAGTCAGTCTGATGAGTGTATAACAGTTTATTTACTTATCTTGAGAAGTAGTTGAATCACTTAAAAAGAAATTCAGTCTGAGATAATGCTATAGCACAGGCTATTATTACTGTAAGAGATAAACTAGTATATTATTACAGTAAAACTGAACAATCTTTTACAGAGTACTATACTGTAGCAGCTCTACTAGATCTCTTCTATTAAGTTAATATCTACACTTCTCAAGATTGAATAGAGAAGAAATGAGACTTATATATTAAATTAGTCTGAGACTACTAAAATATCAACTATCAGAAATTTGAATGAGTAGATGTTAGAGATATGAAGACAGTGAAATACAATTCTCTAGTAAGTAATAATCTTTAGTAATACTTTATATCACATAGAACTATAATACTAACTTTGAAACAGAACTTGTATATATTAATTACAACTGAAAATCAGGCAAAACTATATACTTATAAAACTGAATTTGACTGCTATCTTCAAGATAATCTGATAAATTTACACATCAAATCAAATCTAGAGTGATAAAAAATTGTTAAGAGTATATATTTAACTGTTGCACTGATGATATGTGATATTCTAATAATTTCATTGACAGGGATGAAAATGAAGTGAAAGTTCAACTCAAACTGAGATATTTATCACTATGATCAGAGACAATTACAAGAAGAAACAATCAAGAAACTCATAATTATAAAACATGAAATTATCAGACAGTTTAATACCTCTGATCACAGTATATTAGAGAAGTGTAGTTTTCATAAGAAAGTGAAGAATAAACTTGTATAAGAATGTATTTAGTTGTTTCATGAGTGTTATCAATAATTGTTATCAAATTATGATTATATAAGTAATCACTGAATGAACTGAATAAGACAGAATTTGATCTTCAGTCTTAGTCTTATTCTGATTTTAAAAGAATAATCATCTTTCACAGTCTATTCTGAGAAATTACTCTTATTTCTCTGTTCTTGCATTAAATCTGATCATTTTTCACATCATTTCTCTCAGAAATGATTCATTTTCAGATTTTTTTAATGCTTGATTCTGGTGAGACTTATGTCAAGAGCTTTAAAGAAAATGCTCTCTCAACTATATAGACTATGTTCACTTATTAAGAATCAATTTTCTTCATTAAATGTTGAGAAAATTGATCATGAGAAGATATCTCTCTGAAGAGAAAAGCTGGAATCTCTCATAGACTTATAAATAAGTGAACTATCTAAAGAGAGAGAATATGAACAGCATTTGAAGAAGATCTCTACAATTAATATAAAAGACTCTATTCTGATTTACTCAGATGGCTCAAAAAATGAGAATTTGAATAGATTAGACACAGACATTGCTTATACTGAAGATAATATTAATTTTATCTCAGATTTCTGAAATTTAGACTGTGAATCTGAAGTCTTTGATGCTGAACTATTTGCAATAGTGAAAGCTTTTAAACTCATTGAAATAAAATCTCATAAAAGAGGAAATAGTTTGAAAGAGGCATGAATATTCTCTGATAGTCAAGCTGCTTTAAAAAGACTTAGAAATAGTCAGATTTATAATAATCAAATGAATCTTGAACTGATTTTAAACTCTGTTTTGAAAATTCAAAAGAGAAGAATATCAAAACTGGTAATTCATCTGCATTGAGTTCCTGCTCATATGAATATTCATGACAATGAATTAGCTGATTCAGCTGCAAAAAAGAGTTCAGAATTAAGTAGATGTATTTAAAAAACAGTGTTCTGATCTTTCATAAAGAGAAAGATAAAAGAATCTTGTTTAAACAAGTGAAATGAAAGCTGGTAGAAACAAAAGAAGAGTATACATTATTCAAGATTTGAGACAAAATCAAAGTGAAAATCTTGTTCAATTAAATGTAAAAAGAAAATATTCTCATCTATAATTCAGCTGAAACTAGGACATGATTATTTCAAATTCTATATACAAAGATTTGATGATAGATTTGATTCACCAGAGTGCTTATTCTACAATGTGAATGAAAATCCTGAGCATATTGTAATACATTGTGCATTATACAATAGTCTCAGAGTCAGATTAAAGAAGAAGTATAATTTAAATCAATTAAATATGAGGTTCTTATTCTCAACTGAGATAGGAATTAAATACTTAATAGACTTTCTATCAGAAACTCAAGCAGCTACAAGAAAATGACTGAATTCAGAAGTATCTGAATATAAAGAGATGAAAATTGATTAGATATAGTCTGTTAAAACAGCTATACACTATCTTTTAATAATTTTATTTTGTTATAGTCTCTCTTTACTGTACTTGTTTCTTTCTGTTCTTTTCTATCTATCTATTTAATGTGTCTATCTTTAAGACTATGTTCTCTTTTTCTTTGTCATGACATTTTCAAATTGTTTCAAAGTATCAGAAGGTGTTAAAATACTGTAATTTGTAAACAGTTTTTGTATTCTGAGCTGGAATTTTCTCATTTTGCATATCTGAAATTGATAAGTGTATCATAGTTAACTCTATAGATATAGGAAAAACGCTGAGATCTAAAGGTTCTCAGGTAGATGTCATAGTCTCTGACTGTATACATCAATAATTGAATAATAATAATAATAATAATAATAATAATGACTCATGGTCAAGAAATGTATGAGACCAGATTAAATGAGATCAAATGTGAAATTCATGGTCCCGCCGGCCAGTCTAAGCACAGAACCTGCAGAATCAGTAGTCAAGATAGAAGAAATAAAGACAGAAGAAACAGAAGAAGAAGAAGACATAGAACTGAATAAATGACAGTGAGAGTCACTCAGAGTTGAATACTTATAACTCAGTATACATACAACCTTCTCTGCAGAGAAGAAAGAGAAAGTGATAGAAGAAGCTTGAGAGCAGAATGAAGTAGTCTCAGCAGTATGATTATCTTTGATTAGAATGATCTCTGATATCAGAGTAATTAAGAATTATTATTAGTGTATAAAAATTACAAAATCAGAGATGAGAATAGTTATTAAATGAACACTTACTGATCTTAGAGTTGTACATATAATTACAACATGCGTGAGACTTCTCAGAAAGAGAGAGAGAGATATAAGAGAATATAGAAAGCAGAATACAGTATGTAAACAGCTCATTCTTATAACAATATTTCAGATAAGATGTATAAGCTTCATATCTGTGAGTGTAAAAGAGTACAATATTCATATTTCTGTTTCTGAAAACACAGATATCTTTTATCTGTATTATAAAGTTGAATGACAGATATCAGAGAATAGACTGATATAAATGTATTATTTCAAAGAAATTTGTCAGAGCATATATACTCACAATTAGACTGACTGCTGAGATCATGAATTTCACATTTGATCTCATTTGATCTGATCTCATACATTTCTTAGTGTGAGTCCCACCAGAATCAAGGCTCAAAAAAATCTGAAAATGGATCATTTCTGAGAGAAATGATGTGAAAAATGACCAGATTTAATTCAAGAACAGTGAAATGAGAGTAATTTCTCAGAATAAACTGTGAAAGATAATTATTCTTTCAAAATCAGAATGAGACTGAGACTGAAGATCAAAATCAGTCTCATTCAGTTCATTCAGTGATTGCTTATATAATCAGAATTTGATAATAATTATTGATAATACTCATGAAAAAACTAAATACATTCTTGTATAAGTTTATTCTTCACTTTCTCATGAAAACTACACTTCTCTGATATACTGTGATCAGATGTATTAAACTGTCTGATAATTTCATGTTTTATAATCATGAGCTTCTTGATTATTTCTCCTTGTAATTGTCTCTGATGATAGTGATAAATATCTCAACTTGAGTTGAACTTTCACTTCATTCTCACCTCTGTTAATGAAATTGTCAGAATATCATGTATCATCAGTACAACAGTTGAATATGTACTCTCAACAATTTTTCATAACTCTAGAATTGATTTGATGCATAAATTCATCAGATTATCTTGATAATAGCAGTCAAATTCAGTTTTACAAGTATGTAGTTTTATCTGATTTTTGATTACACTCAATGTATACAAGTTCTGTTTCAAAGTTAGTATTATAGTTCTATGTGATATGAAGCATTATCAAAGATTGTTACTTATTAGAGAATTGTATTTCACTGTCTTCATATCTTGAACATCTACTCATTCAAATCTCTGATAGTTGACATTGTAGTAGTCTCAGACTAATTTGAGATATAAGTCTTGTTTCTTCTCTGTTCAATCTTGAGAAGTGTAGATATTAACTTGACAGAAGAAATCTAGTAGAGCTGCTACAGTATAGTACTCTGTAAAAGATTGTTCAGTTTTGCTGTAGTAATATACTAGTTTATTTCTTACAGCAATAATAGTCTGCACTATAGTATTATCTCAGACTGAATTTCTTTTTAAGTGATTCAACTACTTCTTAAGATGAGTAAATAAACTGTTATACACTCATCAGACTAACTGCAGTATTAATGTACAAGTGATTGAGACTGTCTTTATTATCTTATAAAACTGAAACAGTAAATCAATTACATATTTCAACTGAGTTCACTTTATATCAGAAAGTTTCAATATCTGAATCTTTTCTCAATCAGAGTGTTGCACTCAATAATCAATTGTCTGACATAATTGAAGAGTCTGAACAGTTATCTTATATATTGAACTTCATTATATTCTAACATTCTGTATTATATTCAGTGATATGACTGATTTATTTATTTATTGAATATCATGAAATCATTGTTATTCTTTAGAGAATGTACAAATTATATTAACAATGTTTTGAATCTGTGATATTTAAATTATTAGTCAATCTATTCAAAATTAACAGTAGTGTTATCAAAAAGTGTTATTAAAAAGCAATTTTAAAAAGTGTTGTCAAAAAACATTATCTTTTACAAAGTGAATGCAAAAGTTACTGAAGTAATTACTTTCATCTCATTCTCATCTCAAGAATCAGTCATCTCATTATTCTTTGTCTTGATGTTAAGATTCTTTATCAGTGTTTATATCACAAGTTAAATCACATGAGCAATGCAGAGAATATGACCTTGTTTACTATTTCAGAAATACAAAGTCAATTTTTGCTTCAAGCTCTTTATCATAGTGTAGTTATTTGCAGCATTGTCAGTTGTTATTATTATTATTATTATTCTTCAATTATAGATGTATGCAGTCAGAGACTATGACATCTACCTGAGAATTAAAAGTTCTCAGGGTTTTTCCTATATCTATAAAGATAACTATCATACATTCACCAATTTCAGATATGCAAAATCAGAAAATTCCAGCTCAGAATATAAAAACTGTTTATAAATTGCAGTGTTTTAACACCTTCTGATACTTTGAAACCATTTGACAATATCATGACAAAAGAAAAGAGAACACAGTCTTAAAGATAGACACATTAAATAGATAGATAGAAAAGAATAGAAAGGAAAAAATAAAGTAAAATAAAGAGAGACTGTAATGAAACAAATTCTTAAAAGATAGTATATAGCTGTTTTAACAGACTATATCTGATCAATTTCCTCCTCTTCATATTCAGATATTTCTGAATTCAGTTATTTCCTTGTAGCTGCTTGAGTTTCTGATAGAAAGTCTATTAAGTATTTAATTCCTGTCTCAGTTGAGAATAAGAATCTCATATTTAATTGATTTAGATCATACTTCTCTTTCAATCTGACTCTGAGACTATTGTATAATACTCAGTGCATTACAATATGCTCAGAATTCTTATTTGCATTGCAGAATGAGCATTCTATTGAATCAAATCTATCATCAAATCTTTGCATATAAGATTTGAAATAGGCATGTCCTAGTTTTAGCTGTATTATAGATGAGAATATTTTCTTTTTACATTTAATTGAACAAGATTTCCACTTGGGTTTTGTTTCAAATCCTGAACAATGTATACTCTTCTTTTATTTATACCAGCTTTCATTTCACTTGTCTAAACAAGATTCTTTTATTTTTCTCTTTATAAAAGATCAGGACACAATTTTTTAAATAGATCTGCTTAGTTCTGAACCTTTTTTTGCAGCTGAATCAGCCAATTCATTGCTATGAATATTCATATGAGCAGGAACTCAGTGCAGATGAATTATCAGCTTTGATATTCTTCTCTTTTGAATTTTTAAAACAGAGTTTAAGATCAGTTCAAGATTCATTTGATCATTATGAATCTGACTATTTCTAAGTCTTTTTAAAGCAGCTTGACTATCAGAGAATATTCATGCCTCTTTCAAACTATTTTCTCTTTTATGAGATTTTGTTTTAACAAGTTTCAAAGCTTTCACTATTGCAAATAGTTCAGCGTCAAAGACTTCAGATTCACACTCTAGACTTCAGAAATCTGAGATAAAATTAATACTATCTTCAGTATAAGTCATTGTCAGTTGTAATTATGAGAAGACTGAGACTAATATCTCAATAGTCATTTTTAATCACAGTTATTAATATCTCTGCTATATAATTCTCAGTATAACTACTGATCAATGATTTGAATTCAATTAATGTCTCTTGATAAGTTCAGTTCTCATCAATGTAATAATATATAACTCTCATCAATGCAAGATTATTTATACTAGTTCATGCATTCACTGTGAGAGACACTCTTCAATGATTCTTCAACTCTGATTCTAGATGTTGTATATTGACTTTGTAGTATGTCTTGAGATTGAACTGAAGACAGAATTGATATGGAATATGAAGATTTAAATTAAGCATTTGAAGAAGTGTTCAGAATTCAGAGTTATCAATTAATTAAAGAGAAAGATTCAGAGATATACACATATGAAGTAATTATTCACAGAAGTTATCAGATGAGAGTTATAGAATCAGAGTACTGATACATGATTATTTTTATATAATTTTCTTCAAATTAGAAAGTTAGTATTATCAAAAATCATTATCTGATAGAGTAACTTATCAGCTCAGTAGTAATTTTCTGATTATTTTTCTTTTTTTATCTGTGTTCTGATGACTTCAGATATTAGAAAATTTCTTCAGAGTTATAATTAGTTTATAATAAATGTTTCTGAATAAAGTTGTAGTAATTGTAGCAGAGAGATAACTCTTCAGTAATCTGTAATACAATCTGTTAATAATTATTTTATAGTTCATCTCAGTATTTGTGTTGAGTTTTCCATAAATTTCATGATCTGAAATCAGATGTGAAGAATGAAGTAATTATCTATTATAATTGAAAGAGAGCATTCTGTGTTGAATTGTAAACAACATAGACTTTGTAATTCACAGTGATTTCTTGAAGAGTTTATGAATCTTCAATAGAAGTAAAAGAAGTGAAAGAAGTGAATTCAGAAGATATGATAATAATTTAAGAAAGATAATAATTTGTTGTCAATAACTTATCACTGATGTATGTAAGAAGAATTAATATAAGAGAAAATAATCTTGTTTCTTAGCTTAGTTATAATTTTAGTACTAACTCAGATTGAATATTATCAATGTATAAAAGTAAATAAATAATCTTGATTAATCTCTGTCATATTTCTTGAAATATTTTGATATTGTGAAAGAGAGTGTTAGCAATTTATATTATCAGATAATATTATTAAAAATATATTAATATTGTAAGTATTAATGTTGAAAAAATGATGATACTTATACATTATAGTGATTTGTGAATCATGATAGTTAAATATATATATATATATATTATTCCTGACTTGATTACAACTTGTATAATAATTTTTAAAAACTCAAAATTAATTTCAATTATTAATAATTATGAACTTATAACTAACTAATATAAAAAGAAAAAACTTTTTCTACTTATTATCTTTCTTCTCTTTCTCATTCTTCTTATTATTCTTTATAATTCACTTCTCATTCTTCTTCTTCTTCTTTTTCTTCTCATTTAAGATAATAATCATCTCAAAATCTCTCTTCACTGCCTTCTTAAAGAAGAGTTCTCACTGCTTTCTCTCAGTCAGATTAATCTGTATCTTGAAATCCTGTATTTTCTAATCTACTGTCTTAGGTTCTATCTCAGTGATAAGCAGATTGACATGCTCAGAGAGCAGAGCTGTCTTCTCAATATTCTGAATCATGAAGTGCATTTAAGACCTGAATAAGGTCTTAATTCTCTTCTTCTCTGTCAGCTTCTGCTAATTAATTAGAGAATAGAAGTTTTATCAAAAATTGTTATCTCTTAATAAATAAAAAACTTATCAGTTTTGACTTCTTTGTCTTCTACTTCAACACTCTCTCAATCTTCTTCTATTATTACTTATTTACAGTAATACTCTTCTTCTCTCTCTCTCTTCATCTTAGTCTTAAATCATTCTCAGAACTTCTTCTGATCTCATTACTACTATATAAGACTCTTCACTATCTTCTTCTTTCAATCTCTTACAGACAGTGTCATCTGTATGATTTCTATACTTAGCTCAGTCTAAATCTATTAAAAGTGTTACTTAAAATCATTATTATTCTGCTCTTCTTACAGAGTCTCTTTCAAGATATTATAATATATCTTACAATCTGTCTTCTTGCTTAAATGCGTTCTTCTTCTCTCTCTTCATCTGTGACAGCACTCATGCACCTTGACAGTCTGCAGAACTGCAGAATATTTGAAGAGAGATAACATGATTTATTTCAGTGAGTATTGAAAAGAGATGAAGACAGAAGAGTCAGTCAGAAATGATATGAAAATGATAATAATAATGATGATAATGATGATAATGATGATAATGATGATAGTGATAGTGATGATAATAATAATGATAATGAAAGAGACAGTGCATTGAAATATATTACTAACTTATCAAATATAAAGAGACTCAAAGAAAATATTAACCGCTTTCAGAGATGTACAGAAACAGCTACAGTGTTGCATAGCAACATCATCTTCATTTAATACATGCACTGTTGATATTCTTTGTATACAGTTATCATATAATCTGTATCAGAGATATATGCAGAAAACAGATTTCTGTTACTAGAATAAATGATTGCAGCAATTCTCTATTTTCATATTATAAAGATAAGTTGTTCTTATTTCTTTCTTCTCTCTTTTCTCTTCTTCAATCAACTACTAATTTCAAGCTGATATGAAAACTATTAAAACACTCTCAGAAACTCTCAAATTGAAGAGTATAGACTAATCAAATTTCAAATGCAGAAGAAATCAAATTATCTTCTACAGATTCAATTACTCATCTCTCTCTTAAATAAAACAGCAGTTATGTTCTCTCCCCCCTCAATCAAATGAAACATGGCCCGCGACAAGTGAGTACCACGTCAGGCCATAATAATCAACATGGTCTCAGCATGCAGAGCTGCATAAACACAGTGCATGCTGAACTGAGAGACTGTGTGAATTGCAAATCAGTAGCAGCATCTCAGAGAGAGCTGTGCAGTGTGAGAAAGCTGCAACTCTCAGTCACATGTAGACTGACCATGTGACCGTGTCTGAGACCAGGACCAGATTTTTTGATAGTCTTATTACCAATTCGACTGATTTCATTACACAGTTTTAACATTAAATAGTAGTTTCATACTGTCTCAGTGAATCTTACTGTCTACTCTTATCACATTTTCCAAATGTGATCATGATTTCCACTTCTCAATTTAAATTATTTTTATTGCTTTAAATGACTTTAAATCTTATTTGAGTGTTATCAAAAAGTGATACTTTTTAAAAAATTAAAAATAGTCTAAAAAAAATCTTAAAATGTCTAAAAATAGTAACTTTATGTCAAGAATGAGACTAAATGAGATCAAATAAGATCACTTTCTCATTTTTTTCAAGTCATGGTTTCATTTTAAGATCTGATATATAGTCACTTTGCATGTTTTTTTAATGACTAGTCCCAGCGGGATTCACGTCAAGAAATGTATGAGATCAGATCAAATGAGATCAAACATGAAATTTATAATCTTAGTGATCAGTCTAGTCACATGTACAGAGAATGAATCATCACAGTAAGTATATATGCATTGAAGTAACACTTTTTAATAATACTCAGTCTCTGATATGATGAAAATAGAGTCTCTCTGTGAGATTCATTTTTATCAGAAGTCAGAGAATCTTATATTTCTCAAGATCATCTTTGCATGTCTTATCTGTGAAATTGATGAGAAGAATCATCAATTTCAGTGTTCTGTTCTTAATATCATTCAAGTGACAGCAGAGTCCACTCTGATCACACTTTTTAAGTGTATATTTTCTAATTATTCACATTTATACGGATATATACTGATTATTTATTAGATAATGTTAAGATAATAACTTATCACAGTCATATTACTCTCACTGTGAAAGATACACAGTTAATAATAAACATTGTAAAGACTCTGAGAAGTGAGTATTTTGAAGATGCTGTAGCTCTGTAACCTTGATTTTTTTTATTTTTATTTTTTATTTTTTTCTTTTTCTTTTCTTTTTTTTTTCTTTCTCTTTCTTTCTCTTTTTTTCTTTCTCTTCTTTTTTTCTTTCTCTTTTTTTTTTTGTTGTGATTTTTTCTTGCTGTTGTTTTATTTTTTATTTTTTTGTTTTTTTTTATATCTTATATTTTTTTTTTATTTAATATAATATCAATTACAATCTGTATTCAGAAAAGTAATGATATTTGATAATACTCTCTGTTGAATTTTCAACAAATGAGCACTATGTTATAATATTATGTAAGTGAGAAATGATTTCATGATCTCATTTGATACTATTTTCAATAATGAGATTAGAATGAAAATATGACTAAGAATTCAAATATATTCTTTATCTGAGACTAGATTTTTATTTGAAAAGTGAATCTGAAATCTTTAATATTTGAAATAACATGATTTGCAATCAATGTGATGAACATAAATCATGATCAGAAGTAATGCTTTTAAGCAATGTAATAACTATAAAGTTTGATTCTGGTCTCAGACACGGTCACACGGTCAGTCTACTCATAATATTGAACTTTACAGTTATAAAAAGTTTCTTGATATCTGTGAATATCATGACTTTATATATAATAAAACTCATAATAATTTTCTCTAAGAATAGGAAAATCAGTATCAGAAAGAAAAGATGAAAAAGAAAAAGACTTATAATTTTAACACTGTTGAGAGAGAGAGTGATTCTCTGATATAAATAATTAATTATCTTATTATAAATATTTAAAATGAATATAATAATCAGTGTCTGTGACTGAGCTTTAAATAGTTATATTATACACAGTCTTTATATAATAAATTATTTTAGAAGTTAATAAGAAGAGCAGAAGTGTACATACTGAGAAATATAATTGATTAAGCTTATATAATATCTTCTTGAAATAGAAAGAGCTAGTAATAAAAGCAGAGATAATAGAAGCACAGAGAGTAGAAGTAGCAGAAGTAAGAGTTACAGAAACAGAGATAGTAGAAGCAGAAGAATCAGACACAGAGATAAATATAAAAGATTAAAAGAGAGTAGCAGAGAAAGAAACAGAGAGAGTAGAGAGAAATACAGAAGACTCAGTTATATATAATATAGATAATTTCTTTATTATCACATCTTTCAAGTTCTTAATTAATGATTCAATATTGAGATTATAATTATTAGCAGATATAAATCTGTTAATATATGAACATTCTATATAAATTAAAATACATATATCAGTATCTACAGTTATATAAAATGATTAGAAAATATAATCAGAAAATATAATCAGATACTCACTGAAGAAAAGAGAGTCAGAAGTGTATAAGAAGATAAAGAAGATATATTATTCATAATAGTATATTCTGATAATTATTAGAAGATAAACAAGTTCTGAATACATTTCATAACATATTACTCTTACTGCTAATAAACTGCTCAGTATGAGTACTATGAGAACACTTGTTATAAGAATAAAGAGTCATTATCAGAAACATATATAATATAATAGATAAATAACAGATAGAAGATGTTGAATAAGAGAAGAGATAGAAATCTTAGATAAGATAGTAATATTCAATAATGATAATAATGAAGAAGATAATTAAAGAATGAGAAAAGTTAGTGAATAAGTAATATAATATAGTGAAAGTTTCTTTGTAAGAATGTATATAAGATGCTAGCTGAATCAGAAATAGATCATATAATCATGAATACTAGTAGTACACTAATCTGTATAAAGCTAGAGTGTAAATTATAATTACATGAGTGTGACTGAATCTGATGAGAGAGAATATAATTTGAAAGAATATACAATCACTAAATAATAATACAGTCACTTCTGAACTTGCTTACAAATGTAAAGAGGTCATAGCAGTCATCAATTAATTTAGTGTATAGTATATAAAAAGCCGGTGTATATCAGTAATTGTATACTGACTCAAGCAATCTTTGAATCACACTATTATATAAAAGAAAGTAATTACATTGTTATTATTATTATTATTATTCTTTCATTATACTCATATGCAAGCGGAGCTTATGATGAGTCCTTGCGTGATGTTAAATACAGGTCAAGTGTTGATTATACAGGAGGAAATACAGGTGTTGAGACCACGCCAAGATAACAAGAACATAGGAAAATACAAAGAAGTGACAATTAGATACATGTGATAATAACTTCCCAGCCCAGGAACATAGAGCAATTCATTAGAGCGATTTGTACACCTCTGTATTTATTAGAAACCTGAGGTGCTTGAGTTCTGGATTTAATGTATTCCTGCGGGTTTCGAACCCACGCGCCTTGGTTTCCCACGCCAAGGCACTACCAGGTGGCCGCATTAACATTCGGCCACCGGGGCTAATTACATTGTTAATTATTATATCTATATTCACTACTACTAGTCTACATTTATTTAATTTAGAATAGATTTTTAAAAAGCTTATAATACAGTCTTATATTCTCTTAGATATATAATATTAATCAAGAACTTTTACTTCTATTATTAATATACAGAAATTAATGAAGTCAGTTAAATAGTAGTAGTATTAAATATCTAGTAATCTCAATTAAGTAATTTATACAGAGAAAAATCTTACTCTTAATAAAGAGATTCTTCTAATAGAGAATAGATAGCTACAGTAAGCTCTTAATTAAGAGAGAAGATATTATAAGTATAATAGAGTAATAAGATTATAAGATTTTTTAAATTTATTATTAATACAGTTCTTTTTATTAATAAAGATATAAATTATATATAAGAAAATAATCACTTCTGAAGCTGTTAAAAAGAATGAGTAGACTTGTAATAAAAAGAATATCAAGTTATAATTCACTATTCTTAAGAAATAGAAGAAGATAAATATTATAAAGAAGAGAATAGAGTAAGAGATAGCTTATTAAACAGTAAAGTAGTAAAAGATATAAATAAGACTGCAAGAGCTACTCAACAGCAGATTGAAAAGAAGCTTAGAGATATAAGAAAGACTTAAGAGTAAAAAGAGAAGAAAGAACAAGCTGCTGTACAGCAGTAATCACAGTTAAATAAGAAAAAGATTAAAGAATTTAAAAATTATATTTCTAATCAGAAAAGTAGATTCTTGATTTTACAAAGAGTGATTAAATCACATTTTCAGAGTTCTATCAGAATATTTATGAATTCACTGCTGAATAAATCTGATAATATTATAATCTCTACTAATTTAATAGCTGTTTACTCACTGAATCTATCTTCATTCAAGATTTCATATTTCAGGTGAGTTATTAAGCTTAATAAATATCTACAGAATTAGCTGTATATTTTTATATGTAATTTTCTATATATATTTTCATCATATAATATATCACCTTAAAATCTAATTGCATTGTTAAGATATCAATGAAAATATTTCATCATCATGATGGCGAAATGGGGCGTTGAGTGGTTGATCACGTTACAGAGTTCACCTGACAACTACGGAGTAGTGGTTCAAATGATTAAGTCACATCAACTTTCTTGGCAAGTCAGCCAAGCCGGTAGTGGGTCCAGTTGACGTGTAGGCTCCACTCTTGCTGTCATAGCCAACTTTTTTTGCCTCTTGTTCTTCCCTCCATCCTACTGTCACAGCCAACTTTTTCTTGCCTCTGATTTTCTGTGCTCCTTGGTTTTTCCTCTTTTTTCTTTTTTTCTTTCTCTTCTTCGTAGTCGACACATTGTTTTTCTGTCCTCTCTTCTCCCACGGGCCCCAACCTATTTACTTTACCTTCCCACTCGTTACAAAGGGTCAAAGTAAAGCTGGGAGGACGGGAAATAGTAGAGTCGTACGGATCCTTCTCTCATGTCCGTCTCCTGGTGTTGCTTTTGCTGCTACGACCGCCGCCGCGCCTTCTCTCGTTTCGGCACTATTGGCTGAGTAACCGCAGACCCCCTTCGCTCGTTTCACAACAACAGGAACAGGAACCCAACTCAACCCATCCCTTTTCTTTTTCCTCTTCTTCCTCCTTTCTTCCTCTCCCCCCCCAATCCACGACTCGACTCTCCCCCTCTGCTTCTCAATTCTTGTCTCGGATACGCAGAGGGTCTCGAGTGCTATAGAGCCCACCTAGTAGAAAGTGTCGTCGTCCTCGATTCCTTCCTCTCTCTCCTTGTTGGCGTGGAGACCACAAACCCGCTCGCTTGTGTCAAGAGCCAAATCAACTCGTTCGGTTCTTCAGTAAATCCGCGAAGAAATTCCGACCACTTTTGCTTTCTCGCCCAGAAGAAGAAAGGAAAATCACAGCAAGCACCTGAACGAATTATACAGGTTGAATTTTTTATTTGTTTTGGGTTGCCAATCTACCTTCGTTTTGCGCTGCTAGTGTTTACTTATTTGCTCGACCCTGGTTTCCTTTAGTGAGCCATTCGACAACTGACGACTATCTCTCTGTCAATAATAAACCCATTTCATCCACGGAATCACCCTAGTCCTTCATATATCAGCATTAATGGGTATAATATAGTGTGAGTTGGGTGTTCTCTCCCTCCTGGGTCGTGGTTACCTTATTGTTGATGGAGATACATCTCGAAGCCTTCTTCTCCCAACAATAACCCTATGAAAGGATAATCGCTGACGTGATAGCTTGTGAATATATGTCATTGCAGCGGAGAAAAATAATTACTATCCATTGAATCATGTCGGTCCAACCGCAAGGTGGGGGCGGGGCCCAAAATGGGAATGGGTATGGTGATGGCTATCCCCAGAATACACCAGGCGACTCCTACTACCAAGACGGATACTACGAGCAGAATGATTATTCGCAGCATGATGGATACTATGACAACCAGGGGTAATTAACCTTCCGTCCCAATAGCACCGCTACAGAAAGTTACTGACTTGAGATTGGTTAATTCTTGTTCATAGCTACGGAGACCAATATCAGCAAGATGGCTACTACGATAACCAGCAGGGTTATGACGACGAGTACTACAACGATCAATACTACGATCAAGGCACTGCGGGTTACTACAATGGAGCCCATCCAGGGCGTCGCAGAGGTCATGATTCCGAAGAAGACTCGGAAACCTTTAGTGATTTTACCATGAAATCTGAAACTGCGCGCGCTGCGGATATGGATTACTATGGCCGCGGTGATGAGCGGTACAACAGCTACAACGAGCACCAGATGGGCGGCCGTGGTTACCGCCCTCCTTCCTCGCAGATCTCCTACGGTGCAAACAGGTCTTCTGGTGCTTCTACCCCTGTCTATGGACTCGACTACGGCAACGCTCTCCCTGCTGGCCAACGCTCCCGAGAGCCGTATCCCGCCTGGACTTCAGATGCCCAAATCCCTATCTCCAAGGAGGAGATCGAAGACATCTTCTTGGACCTCGTCAACAAATTCGGATTCCAGCGTGATAGCATGCGAAACATGTACGACCATTTTATGACCTTGCTTGACTCTAGGGCGTCCCGCTTGACCCCCAACCAGGCTCTTCTGTCTCTTCATGCAGACTATATTGGGGGCGATAATGCAAACTATCGCCGTTGGTATTTCGCTGCTCATCTCGACTTGGATGATGCCGTAGGATTTGCCAACATGAAACTAGGCAAGGGCAATCGCAAAACTAGAAAGGCTCGCAAAGCCGCCAAGAAAGCCGCAGGCAATGACCCGAAAAATGAAGAAGAAACACTCGCTGATATGGAAGGAGACAACAGCCTGGAAGCTGCAGAGTATCGCTGGAAAACCAGGATGAATCGCATGTCCCAGCATGAGCGTGCCCGTCAAATAGCCTTATATTTGCTCTGCTGGGGCGAAGCCAATCAGGTCCGATTCATGCCCGAAGCTCTCTGCTTCATCTTTAAGTGTGCCGACGACTACTACCACTCGCCCGAATGCCAAAATCGCGTGGAGCCTGTTGAAGAATTCACTTACCTCAACGATATTATCACCCCACTCTACCAATACTGTCGCGACCAAGGATATGAGATCTTCGATGGAAAGTACGTTCGACGGGAAAAAGATCACAATAAGATCATCGGCTACGATGACATCAACCAGCTCTTCTGGTACCCCGAAGGAATCGAACGGATTGTGATGAATGACAAATCCCGCATTGTAGACGTGCCGCCCGCCCAACGATACCAGAAACTCAAGGACGTTAACTGGAAAAAAGTGTTTTTCAAGACCTACAAGGAAACTCGATCTTGGTTCCATATGATGGTGAATTTTAATCGTATCTGGGTCATCCACGTCGGTGCCTTTTGGTTTTACACTGCTTTCAACTCACCGACTCTCTACACAAGGGAATACAAACAGCTGGAAAACAATCCCCCTACTGCTGCCGCGCGGTGGACGGCCACAGGGCTGGGTGGTGCTGTGGCCACCTTCATTATGATCTTTGCCACAATATGCGAATGGTGCTACGTTCCTCGAGCGTGGGCTGGTGCACAGCACTTGACCAAACGGCTGCTCTTCCTCATCGGAATTTTCTGTATCAACATCGGGCCTGCAGTTTTTGTCTTTGGGGTTACTCAAGATCATAAAGCTTCCCATGTTTTGGGTGTTGTATCATTCTTTGTCAACCTAGCAACATTCTTCTTCTTCTCGGTTATGCCACTTGGTGGGCTCTTTGGCAGTTATATGAGAAAGAATTCTCGCCAATACGTTGCGAGCCAAACGTTTACTGCTAGCTACCCCAGACTCCGTGGAAATGACATGTGGATGTCTTACGGCCTATGGGTCTGCGTTTTCGGTGTTAAACTTGCTGAGTCATATTTCTTCCTGACTCTCTCCTTCCGTGACCCAATCCGGATCTTGTCACAGATGAAGATCAACCAGTGCGCTGGTGATAAACTTTTTGGAGCGTCGGCGGATGTTCTTTGCAAAGCACAACCCAGGATCCTGCTGGGTCTCATGTTCTTCACCGACCTCAGCTTGTTCTTCCTTGATACCTACCTATGCTATGTTATTCTCAACGCTGTCTTTTCAGTCGCCCGCTCATTCTACCTCGGGGTATCTATCTGGACTCCTTGGAGAAATATTTTCTCCCGCTTACCGAAGCGAATTTACTCGAAGGTCCTTGCAACTACCGACATGGAAATCAAATATAAGCCCAAAGTCCTCATCTCACAGGTTTGGAACGCAATTGTTATCTCGATGTATAGAGAGCACTTGCTGGCGATCGATCATGTTCAGAAACTCCTCTATCACCAGGTCCCCTCGGAACAGGAAGGAAAACGGACACTACGGGCTCCTACATTCTTTGTATCGCAAGAAGATAATTCCTTCAAGACAGAATTCTTTCCGACCCAGAGCGAGGCAGAACGTCGTATCTCGTTCTTTGCCCAATCCCTCTCAACTCCGATTCCTGAGCCAGTGCCAGTTGACAACATGCCTACATTCACGGTCCTTATTCCCCACTATAGTGAAAAGATTCTTCTTTCCCTACGTGAAATCATTCGCGAGGATGAGCCCTACTCCCGTGTGACGCTCCTAGAATACCTTAAGCAACTTCATCCACACGAATGGGACTGCTTTGTCAAGGATACCAAAATTCTGGCCGATGAAACCTCTCAATTCAATGGAGACGAGAAAAGTGAAAAGGACGCAGCTAAAACGAAAATCGATGACCTTCCGTTCTACTGCATCGGCTTCAAATCCGCTGCACCAGAGTATACCCTTCGGACTCGCATCTGGGCTTCGCTTCGCTCTCAAACTTTGTATCGTACCATTTCCGGTTTCATGAACTACAGCCGTGCGATTAAGCTTCTGTACCGTGTAGAAAACCCCGAAGTTGTTCAAATGTTCGGTGGCAATTCAGAGAAGCTCGAAAGGGAATTGGAAAGGATGGCTCGCCGCAAGTTCAGGATCGTGGTCTCTATGCAACGGTTTGCAAAATTTAACAAGGAAGAACGTGAAAACACCGAGTTCTTACTCAGAGCTTACCCGGATCTTCAAATTGCGTATTTGGATGAGGAGCCACCTGCTAACGAGGGTGAGGAACCCAGACTATACTCTGCCCTGATCGATGGCCATTCTGAGATCATGGAAAATGGACTACGCCGCCCGAAGTTCAGAATTCAGCTTTCTGGTAATCCAATTCTTGGAGATGGGAAATCCGATAATCAGAACCATGCGATAATTTTCTACCGTGGTGAATATATCCAGCTCATTGACGCTAATCAGGATAACTATCTGGAGGAATGTTTGAAGATCCGCAGTGTTCTTGCCGAATTTGAGGAGATGAATCCGGAGAATGTCTCGCCATACGTTCCCGGACTCCCTCCTGCCAAAACCAACCCGGTTGCAATCCTTGGCGCTCGCGAATACATCTTTTCGGAGAATATTGGAATCCTTGGTGATGTTGCTGCAGGCAAGGAACAGACTTTCGGTACCCTCTTTGCTCGAACACTTGCTCAAATTGGTGGCAAGCTCCACTATGGTCATCCTGATTTCCTCAACGGCATATTCATGACCACACGAGGTGGTGTTTCGAAAGCACAAAAGGGATTACATCTCAACGAGGATATCTATGCCGGTATGAATGCGCTTCTCCGTGGTGGCCGGATTAAGCATTGCGAATATTATCAGTGCGGAAAGGGTCGTGATCTTGGCTTTGGCTCCGTTCTCAATTTCACCACCAAAATTGGTACTGGTATGGGTGAACAGATGTTGTCTCGAGAATACTACTACTTGGGTACGCAACTACCGCTCGATCGCTTCTTGTCATTCTACTATGCGCATCCTGGTTTCCACATCAACAACCTTTTCATTATGTTTTCCGTGCAGATGTTCATGATTTGCTTGACGAATCTCGGTGCTTTGCGCAACCAAACTATCCCCTGTATCGTGAAGAAAGGAGTTCCAATTACCGATCGCCTGCTCCCTACCGGATGCGCGGACACAGATCCCATCCAGGCCTGGGTTAACCGTTGCATTGCTTCCATTTGCATCGTGTTCTTACTGTCTTTCTTTCCATTGGTTGTTCAGGAACTTACGGAAAGAGGAGCCTGGCGTGCGCTTACTCGTCTTGCGAAGCACTTCGGATCGCTATCTCCTTTCTTCGAAGTGTTTGTCTGTCAGATCTACGCCAACTCACTGCATAACAACTTGTCATTCGGAGGTGCTAGATACATCGGTACCGGCCGTGGGTTTGCTACTGCTCGTATTCCTTTCGGCGTACTCTACTCTCGTTTCGCTGGTCCGTCCATATATCTTGGCGCGAGGTTGTTGATGATGCTGCTGTTCTCAACGCTGACTGTTTGGGCTGGGTGGCTACTCTACTTCTGGGCTTCACTTCTTGCCCTTTGCATCTCACCATTCCTGTTCAACCCTCATCAATTTGCCTGGAACGATTTCTTCATTGATTACCGTGACTACCTGCGGTGGCTTTCTCGTGGCAATTCTCGTTCACACGCGTCTTCATGGATTGCCTTTTGTCGGCTCTCGCGTACTCGGATCACTGGTTATAAGCGCAAAGTTCTCGGAACTCCTTCAGAGAAGCTGTCTGGCGATGCTCCTCGGGCACAGCTCACCAATATTTTCTTCAGCGAAATTGTTGGACCCCTTGTCCTTGTGGCCGTTACTCTCATTCCGTATCTTTTCATCAATGCTCAGACGGGAGTCGAGGATGCAAAACCTACTAGTTCTCTGATCCGACTCGCCATCGTCGCTTTCGCTCCCATCGCGATCAATGCCGGCTGCCTTGCGATTCTTTTCGCAATGGCTTGCTGCATGGGTCCCGTGTTGAGTATGTGTTGCAAGAAGTTTGGCTCTGTACTCGCAGCTATCGCCCATGTGTCGCTGTTGTTATGCTCTTGGCCTTCTTCGAAGTTATGTTCTTCTTGGAAGGATGGGTTTTCGCCAAAGCACTGCTTGGAATGATCGCGGTAGTCGCTGTCCAGAGAATTCTTTTACAAATTGATCATTTCACTCGCTCTGACACGAGAATTCCGTCACGACACCTCGAATGTCGCATGGGGGAATGGTAAATGGGTATAGGGTGGGGTGGGGACTCGATGTCTCAACCAGGACGTGAATTTTCTTTTGCAAGAACACGGAACTTGGAATGTTCCGCTGGCGTGACTTTTATCCCTTGGAACACGTTTCTTTTTGTTCTTCCATGCCTGCCGGCCCACTTGTGCAATCCCATAATGTGTGGACAAGGGGGTCAATGTTGACAAGGGTCACTCAGTAATGCTCTTCTGGCTGCGTCCAAGGTATGATGTACCTTTCCCGCATCCGTTAATTAGAAAAGTTAAAAATAAAATAAAGGAAACTGAAAGCTAACCATGAACTGTAGCCGCCAAATCCGCCCTCCAATCTATTCTCTGAAACAATCCAAGCTCCGAAAGAGAAGGGTTATTCGCTTTGCCATTCTCTACTTTTTCATGCTCGTTGTTTTCCTTGGCCTTATCGTCGGACCTGTTGTTGCTGGTCCCCGCATCAACAAAATTTCCCTCCCAGCTCTCATTAACGACCTGAGCCTACTCCAACCAACGGGCCAAGACATTAATGATACCACTACCAGTCTAACTGGAAAGGCTTTGAATGATCCAGCACCCAAATCCACAGGATCGAACAATAATCGGATGGCCCGGCTATTCTAATAAATAGCCAGAGGTAATAAAAAGGGCGTGCTGGAAAATACGCAAACATGAGCATTTCTTCGAGGCACTTTTTTCCTCGTAAATTTCTTACTTTTATATTACAAAGTCCTCAAAAGATGTCCCGAATGTATTCTTCAGTACACCAAACAATTTACGGGACTGACGTGGACATGCATGGGAAGGGCATTTGAGGTTTTTTTTTTCGTTTGTCCCTTTAATTTCCTTTTTGTCTCTCTCATCTCTTAATGTCTCGTTCATTCATTCTCTCTTTCTCTCTCTCAATCATTTATATCCTTCTGATTAGACTTGAGATGAGACTTAAGTCGTTGATTTGGCTTGAGGTACTTTCCTGCTACGTGTTTCTTTACATACTGGCTATTAATGACAATTGCTGTTTTATTTCTTCTATTAGTTATTACTTTTTTATCCTGTTTGTTTGAGATTTAGTTCACTCCCAACTTACTGTTTTCATGCCTGCTTGTGTGATGACCTCGCGTAAACAAACCATGCTTGTTTTATACTCTCTATTAGTTACTTTATTTACTTTTTTCTTTGCCTTGCTTCTCCTCGTAATATCATATTTCTCTAGAGATACAATACTGTAACGCGAGACTTTTGTCTTCTCATTTTCTTTTAACTTCATAAGTACAAGCATCAAATGCTTGCTTACGCTCGCTTTGCTGCTTGCGCAGCCCGCTTTACCACTCCCACCCTCTACCCTACCCCGCTCTTAACACCCCTTCCACCCTTCCACCCCC
>NW_003101682.1:2534394-2542350 GCF_000003855.2 Blastomyces gilchristii SLH14081
AATCTTATATGAGTGTTATCAAAAAATGTTACTTTTTAAAAAATTAAAAATAGTTTAAAAAAACTTTAAAATCTCTAAAAATAATAACTTTATACTAAGAATGAAATTAAATAAAATTAAATAAAATTACTTTTTTAATTTTTCTAAGTTATAATCTCATTTTATAATCTGATTAATAGTTACTTTGTATGTTTTTTTAATAATTAGTCTTAGTGAGATTTCTGTCAAGAAATGTATAAGATCAGATTAAATAAAATTAAATATGAAATTTATAATTGTATTAATCAGTTTATATATATCATTATATAAAATTATATTACAGAGTATTTAGCAGTATATACTATAAATACAGAGAATAAAATAAAGAGAAGAGTAGACTGACTGTGTGACCGTGTCTGAGATCAGAATCAAACTTTACAGTTATCATGTTATCTAAAAGCATTACTTCTGATCATAATTTGTGTTTATTATATTGATTCTAAATCATGTTATTTCAAATATTAAAGATCTCAGATTCACTTTTCAAATAAAAATCTAGT
Source organism: Blastomyces gilchristii SLH14081 (assembly GCF_000003855.2). Classification (NCBI taxonomy): domain Eukaryota; kingdom Fungi; phylum Ascomycota; class Eurotiomycetes; order Onygenales; family Ajellomycetaceae; genus Blastomyces; species Blastomyces gilchristii. Next base: position 2,534,934 of record NW_003101682.1, read on the forward strand.
TCTGAATAAAGAATATATTTAAATTCTTAGTCACATTTTCATTCTGATCTCATTATTGAGAATGATATTAAATAAGATTATGAAATCACTTCTCACTTACATAATATCATAATATAGTGCTCATTTGTTGAAAATTCAATAGAGAGTATTATTAAATATTATTACTTTTCTGAACACAGATTATAATTCATATAATTTTAATTATGAAAAAAATATAAAATACAAAAAAAAAACAAAAAACAAAAAATAAAACAAAAACAAGAAAAAATCAGAATGAAAAAAAAAAAAAAAAAAAAAGAGAAAGAAAAAAAAAAGAAAAGAAAAATAAAAAAATAAAAAACAAAAATAAAAAAATAAAAACAAAAATAAAAAAATAAAAAACAAAAATAAAAAAAATCAAGATTACAGAGCTACAGTACTTTTAAAATACTCACTTCTTAGAGTCTTTATAATGTTTATTACTAACTGTGTATCTCTCATAGTGAGAGTAATACAGCTGTGATGAGTCATTGTCTTAATATTATCTAATAAATAATCAGTATATATCTGTATAAATGTGAATATTTAGAAAATATACACTTAAAAAGTGTGATCAGAGTGAACTCTGCTATCACTTGAATAATATTAAGAACAGAATACTGAAATTGATAATTTCTCTCATCAATTTCACAGACAAGACAGATGAAAATGATTTTGAAAAATATAAGATTCTCTAACTTCTGATAAAAACAGATCTCACAGAGAGACTCTATTTTCATGATATCAGAGACTGAGTGTTATTAAAAAGTATTATTTTCATATAATGTATATACACTTACTGTGATAATTCACTCACTGCATATGTGACTGAGAGTTGTGACTTTCTCATACTGTATAACTCTCTCTGAAATGCTGATGCTGATTTATAATTTACACAGTCTCTCAGTTCAGCATGCACTGTGTATATACAGCTCTGTGTGCTGAGACTGTATTGATCATTATAATCTGATGTGATACTTGCTTTTCACAGATTATATTTTATTTGAGAGAGAAGAGAGAGAAGATGCAACTGTAATTTTATTAAGAGAGAATGAATAATTAGTAATATTAAATATAATTTGATTCTTCTGCATTTAAAATTTGATTAGTCTATACTCTTTAATTTGAGAATTTCTAAGAGTGTTTTAATAATTTTCATATCAGCTTGAACTTAGTGATGAGTTGAAGAAGAAGAGAAAAGAGAGAAGAAAGAAATGAGAATAACTTATCTTTATAATATGAAAACAGAGAATTACTGCAATCATTCTCTCTAGTAATAAAGATCTGTTTTCTACATGTATCTCTGATATAGATTATATAATAACTGCATACAAAGAATATCAATACTGCATACATTGAATGAAGATGATGTTGCTATATAACACTGTAGCTGTTTCTGTATATCTCTGAAAGCTGTTAATATTTTCTTTATCTCTTTATATTTGATAAGTCAGTAATATATTTCAATACACTCTCTCTTTCATTATTATCATCATTATCATCATTATTATCATCATCATCATTATCATTATCATCATTACTATTATCATCATTATTACCATCATCATCATTATCATTATTATTATTATTATTATATCATTTCTAGTTATCTCTTCTGTCTTCACCTCTCTCTCACACTCACTGAAATTAATCATGTCATTCTTCTTCAAATATTCTGCGGTTCTGCAGATCATCAAGACATGTGAGTACTATCACAGATTGAAGAAAGAGAAGAAGAAGATGTTCAAGTGAGAGAAGACAGATTGTAAGACATATTATAATATCTTGAAGAGACTCTGTAAGAGAGTAGAATGATAATGATTTTAAGTAATACTTCTGATAGATTTAGACTGAATTAAGTATAGAAATAATGTAGATGACATCATCTGTGAGAGATTGAAGAAGAAGATAGTGAAGAGTCTCATATAGTAGTGATAAGATCAGAAGAAGTTCTGAGAATAATTTGAGTTCAAGATAAAGAGAGAAAGAGAGAAGAAGAGTATTACTGTAAATAAGTGATGACAGAAGAAGATTAAGAGAGTATTAAAGCAGAAGATAAAGAAGCTAAAACTGATAAGTTTTTTATTTATTAAGAGATAATGATTTTTAATAATATATCTGTTCTCTAATTGATTAGCAGGAGCTGACAGAGAAGAAGAGAATTGAGATCTTATTCAGATCTTAAATGCACTTCATGATTCAGAATATTAAGAAGACAGCTCTACTCTCTGAGTATATCAATCTACTTACTACTGAAGTGAAATCTGAGACAGTAGATCAGAAAATATGAGATTTTGAGATACAGATTAATCTGACTGAAGAAGAGCAGTGAGAATTCTTCTCTGAGAAGACAGTGAAGAGAGATTTTAAGATAATTATTATCTCAGATAAGAAGAAGAAGAAGAGAAAGAAGAATAAGAAGTGAATTATAAAGAATAATAAGAAGAATGAGAAAGAGAAGAAGTAGATTTTTTTCTTTTTATATTAGTTAGTTATAAGTTTAAGTTCATAATTATTAATAATTAAAATTGATTTTAAGTTTTCAAAAATTATTGTACAAGTTGTAATCAAGTCAGAAATAATATATATATATATATATATTTAACTATCATGATTTACAAATCACTATAATGTATAAGTATCAACATTTTTTCAATATTAATATTCATAATATTAATATATTTTTAATAATATTATCTGATAATGTAATTTGATAATACTCTCTTTCATAATATTAATATATTTCAAGAAATATAACAGAGATTAATCAAGATTATTTATTTACTTTTATACATCAATAATATTCAATCTGAGTTAGTACTAAAATTATAACTAAGCTAAGAAACAAGATTATTTTCCTCTTATATTAATTCTTCTTACACACATCAGTGATCAGTTATTAAAAATAAATTATTATCTTTCTTAAATTATTATTATATCTTCTGGAATTCACTTCTTTTTACTTCTTTTACTTTCTTTTTACTTTCTATGTGAAAGATTTTACAAACTCCTTTCAGAGAAAATCCACCTATGAAATAATATTTCGATTAGAGTGCTCTCTTTCAATTATAATGAATAATTACTTTATTCTTCACATCTGATTCTAGATTATGAAATTTATGAAAAACTCAACACAAACACTGAGATAAACTATGAAATAATTATTAACAGATTGTATTATAGATTACTGAAGAGTCATCTCTCTGCTACAATCACTGCAACTTTATTCAGAAACATTTATCATGAACTGATTATAATTCTAAAGAAATTTTCTGATATCTGAAGTTATCAGAATGCAGATAATAAAAGAAAAATAATCAGAAAATTACTACTGAGCTGATAAGTTACTCTATCAGATAATGATTTTTGATAATACTAACTTTCTAATTTAAAGAAAATTATATGAAAATAATCATATATCAGTACTCTGATTTCATAACTCTCATCTGATAACTTTCATGAACAATTACTTTGTATATATATATCTCTGAATCTTTCTCTTTGATTAATTGAAAATCCTGAATTCTGAACACTTCTTCAAATGCTTAATTTAAATCTTCATATTTCACATCAATTCTGTCTTCAGTTCAACCTTGAGACACACTATAAAGTCAATATACAACATCTAGAATCAGAGTTGAAGAATCATTGAAGAGTGTCTCTTACAGTGAATGCATGAACTAGTACAAACAATCTTGCATTTATAAGAGTTACATGTTATTACATTGATAAGAACTGAACTTATTAAGAGACATTAATTGAATTTAAATCATTGTAGTCATACTGAGAATTATATAATAGAGATATTAATAACTGTGATTAAAAATGACTATTGAGATATTAGTCTCAGTCTTCTTACAATTATAACTGATAATGCTGTGAATAACTATACTATGATAAAGAGCTTGAAGCAAAAATTGACTTTGCATTCCTGAAATAATAAATAAGGTTATATTCTCTGTATTGCTCATGTGGTTTAACTTATAATATAAACACTGATAAAGAATCTTAATATCAAGACAAAGAATAATAAGATGACTGATTCTTGAGATAAGAATGAGATGAAAGTGATTATTCAAGTAACTTTTACATTCACTTTATAAAAGATAATATTTTTTAATAATACTTTTTAATATTGCTTTTTAATAACACTTTTTGATAATGCTACTGTTAATTTTAAATAGATTGATTAATAATTTAAATATCACAGATTTGAAACATTGCTAATGTAATTTGTATCTCCTCTAAATAACAACAATGATTTTATAATATTTAATAAATAAATAAATCAGTCATATCACTGAATATGATACAGAATGTTAGAATATAATAAAGTTCAATATATAAGATAACTGTTCAGACTCTTTAATTATATTAGATAATTAATTATTGAGTGTAACACTCTGATTGAAAAAAGATTCAGATATTGAAACTTTCTGATATAAAGTGAACTCAGTTGAAATATGTAATTGATTTACTGTTTCAGTTTTATAAGATAATAAAGACAGTCTCAATCACTTATACACCAATGCTTCAGTCAGTCTGATGAGTGTATAACAGTTTATTTACTTATCTTAAGAAGCAGTTAAATCACTTAAAAAGAAATTCAGTCTGAGATAATACTATAGCACAGGCTATTATTACTGTAAGAGATAAACTAGTATATTACTACAGCAAAACTGAATAATCTTTTACAGAGTACTATACTATAGCAGCTTTACTAGATTCTTCTTATCAAGTTAATATCTACACTTCTCAAGATTGAACAGAGGAGAAATAAGACTCATATATTAAATTAGTCTAAGACTACTATAATGTCAACTATCAGAGATTTGAACAAGCAGATGTTCAAGATGTAAAGATAGTAGAATACAATTCTTTAGTAAGTAACAATCTTTGATAACACTTCATATTATATAGAACTATAATACTAACTTTGAAACAGAACTTATATATATTAATTACAACTGAAAATCAGACAAAACTACATACTTATAAAACTGAATTTGACTGCTATCTTCAAGATAATCTGATAAATTTACATATCAAATTAATTCTAGAGTTATGAAAAATTGTTAAGAGTACATATTCAACTGTTACACTGATGACATATGATATTCTGATAATTTCATTGACAGAGATGAGAATGAAGTGAAAGTTCAACTCAAGTTAAGATATTTATCACTATTACTGAGAACAATTACAAGAAGAAATAATTAAAAAACTCATAATTATAAAACATGAAATTATCAGACAGTTTAATATCTCTGATCACAGTATATCAGAGAAGTGTAGTTTTCATGAGAAAGTGAAGAATAAACTTACACAAGAATGTATTTAGTTATTTCATGAGTGTTATTAATAATCATTATCAAATTCTGATTATATAAGCAATCACTGAATGAACTGAATGAGACTGATTTTAATCTTCAGTCTCAGTCTTATTCTGATTTTGAAAGAATGATCATCTTTCACAGTTTATTCTGAGAAATTACTCTCATTTCACTGTTCTTGAATTAAATCTGGTCAATTTTCACATCATTTCTCTCAGAAATGGTTCATTTTCAGATTTTTTTGAGGTTTGATTCTGGTGAGACTCACGTCAAGAAATGTATGAGACCAGATTAAATGAAATCAAATGTGAAATTCATGGTCCCGCCGGCCAGTCTAGAGAAGAGTATAAGAAATGTAAATATTATAAAAAATATATAAAAAAATGGAAATGAAAAAAAGAATAAAGATTTGAAAATAAATTTAAGTTATATAAACTAAAGATTAAAGCTGAATAATTAAATATTTTATTAGATAATTAATATTCTATTCATTATCAGAAAAAGTATATTATGATATATATATTTTTCTTTATTATAGAAAATTAACTTTTTCATACAAAAAAATATTATAATATAATATTAGATATATTTTATAAATTTATTTATTTAAATATCTCTCTGCTTTTCAATCTGTATAACTTAGATAAATTTTTATAAAATAATTAACTTCTCTGTGTAAACTACACTCTAATATAGTCTTATACAGTATTATTATATATATTTATTTGAATTTATGAAAACAGCTGACTCTGTAATCTGTATAACTCAGATTAATCCGATAATAATAATAAATTTAATAAAGAGAGTAAGAGAGAAATAAAAATAATAAAAGTAATGAAAAAAACTTCAGAGTAGTAAAAAACAGTAATATTGATAGAAAGATTAAAAAGTAAAAAAGATAACAAAGATTGTGATTCGGGAGAATGTACAACTGCTGAGTAATAACGCGGCTGCTTCCGAACATGCTTACACCTCTGAATATGCTTATGAATGTGAAGGGGCCATAGCAGCCACTAATTAATTTAGTATAATGTATATAAGAAGTCAGTATATATCTGTAATTGTACACTGACTTAAGCAACCTTTGAATCACATCTGATAGCATGTCTAAAAATCAGTGAGAAGTACAGACTTTCTCAGAGCATGATAATTCTATCTATGAAGTGATTTATAGTTATCATGCCATAGCAGCCACTAATTAATTTAGTATAATGTATATAAGAAGTCAGTATACACCTGTAATTATACACTGACTCAAGCAACCTTTGAATTATATTTGATAGCATGTCTAAAAATCAGTGAGAAGTACAGACTTCTTCAGAGCATGATAATTCTATCTATGAAGTAATTTATAGTTATCATGTCAGTGTGATTCTAAAATGTCTCAAAAGATAGTGTATAAAGAAGTAGTGAGCAGAAGAGCATCTGATTGATACTGCTTTACTTGTTAAAGAAAAACTTCACACTCAGACAAATGTCATGTATGTGAATGAATGAGATGTGAGAAAAGAGATAAGAGTAGTGAATTATATTCAAAGAAGACTGCTCTCTACTCAGAAGAATAAAAGAGAGATAATTATCACTGAAGTTGTACAATAATAATGAAAATCAGAAATCAGAAATTATATAATGATATAATAATATAATAATAGATATTATACAATTAATAAGAAATCACTGAAATGAATATCTCTTCTAGTTAATATAAACAACATTCTTCTCTGCTATCTGAACTGAAAGATATACAGAACCACTCAGAGAGTTTACTCAAAGCAGTAAGAAAAGTAACTAAGATTACTAAATTAGAAGTGAAACTCTGTATATATATGAAAATTTTAAATAAGATTGAGATCTTGCATACACAGTGACAGACTGAGACAGAAGCTAAGTAATAATTAATATTCATCACAGATTAAGTATTCACTATGAAGAGCTTTACTGACACAATCATCATCATTAATAAGAATAGAGAAAACCAGGTCAAAGACCTGCAGCAGAAAATTAAATATTTATACAGATAGATAACTGCACTGAATCTGAAGATCTTATCATAATTATTCACAATC
>NW_003101682.1:2542524-2582716 GCF_000003855.2 Blastomyces gilchristii SLH14081
ATATTATCAGATTGAATATAAACTGACAGATAGACAGTTAACAGAATTTCAACAAGTCTTAAGTTCTGTCATATTTCTATATAGAAAAGTAAAGTGATTATAAATAACTGATAAAAAGATAAATCTCACAGATCTGAAGTGATATTCATTCTTATAAATATGAAATGAGTTTTTTAAATGAATCTTACACAACTTTGAGAAAGTAAATATATGAGATAAGTATTATAAATACTTCACTGAGTGTAGATAAGTAAGTGATCTTATATTATACTTTACACACTTCAGCTTACACTATCTTGTATTGAATCAAGAGCTCTTAACATCTTTCTATTTATAGATCTTTATTCATGATCTTACATCTGAGTTGAGAGTAGAATGAAAATACTTAATCTTGTAATTAGATACAGTGAAAGACACATACAATATTCTCATTATATAGAAATAAGTGAGTTAATTATAACAGAAAGTACTGCAATGAAGTATATCTCAGCAGAGAACAGATAATCAGACTTCTATGACACAAGTTATATATCTGAATGCAATGAATCTAGACTTGAATATTATTACTAAAGCACTGAATTCTCTGAAAAAAATATTCTCTGAGTGAAAATCTTGATATTATAAGCATCAAGCTTGCTTCAACTGCAGATGTTAAAATCATGATACAAAGAATTACACACAGTGTGCACAGTCAAGAGAAACAAGAGAGTTAAAAAACTAACAGAATCAGTGAGCTCAGAGACACTCACTGATATTCTATAAAAAGTCTTCAAAGTGAAAGAGATATCTGTGTTAGATAATTCTCTGAATTTTATAAATATCAAGAGAAAGTAGACTTCTGAATAAGATACAGGCAAGGATGAAGAAGCAGACACTTATCTCAATATCTTAAGATCTGAAATATTAATGTATAGAGAGCACTTGAATAAGAATTGAGAGATGGCTGTAAAGATGTTAGTGAACACAGAAGCTTCTATATAATATATTAATAATTATATGATCTGAAGACTAAAAGAGGTCTGTCAAGTGAAGAATCTCTGATATATAAGATTGTCTAATAACTGATATTCAGTATCATCTGCATGAGTAAGAGTTTCCTTGCACTTTGAAGAATGATCTTGCTATATTTGAGTGTGAGAGCTGCAGAATGTGAAATACAATCTTATTCTCAGATTTGATTGATTTTAAAGGTTCAATCTGCAGATTCAATGACATACATATTATATACAGTTAACTGATAGAAAGAAAACAGTTTATATAATTCTATTAACTGATATGAGAAGAATATTTCACATCTCTGATATAGAAGAATTAAATCTGCTTATATATTAATAAGTAAAGAGAACAATTTACAAGACCTCATCTGAAAACATTCTGTATGTCATACAGGACTCAGAAGTAGAGAAAACCAAGATAAAGAATATACAGAAGAATAAGTGTATGAAGAAACTTCTGAAGAAGCATGAGAAGGTCTTTTGAACAGATCTTTCACTGAAATTGCTGCTGAAACAAGGATTTGTACATGAGATTGACACAGAGAATGTAAAATCAGTCAATCAAAATGCATACTCTCTGTTGCAAATGCATTTCAAAGAACAGAAGTGTCAGATCACAGACCTTCTAGAATATGATCTTATATGACTCTTATCAAGCACATGAAGCTTCTCAGTTCTATTCATGAAAAAGACAGATGAGAAGTGACAGATATGTATCAATTATTGAGCACTTAATAAGCTTACAATTAAGAATAGATACTCATTATCACAGATTCAACAACAGTTGAATACAGTCAGAAACACTCAATATCTATTGAAGATTAATCTTCTCTCAGAATATTAACAGATCTGTGTAGATGAACTATCAGTATCATAAATCATGTTTAATATACAATGAGAGAAGTTTGAATTCCTGATAATATCATTCAGTCTGATAAATATACTTACTATTTTTCAAATAATGATGAATACAATTCTTTATAAATAGAATAAAATCTCATATCTTGTATATCTGAATAACATTTTAGTCTTTTTAAACTCATACAATAAATATCTGAAGTATCTTGATGAAGTGCTTACAACTCTGACAGAGTATAAGCTCTATGTTAAATCAATAAAGTATATATTTAAAATGAAAGAGTTGAAGTTTATAGAACATGTAGTAAGTGATAACTGATATATGTCATCTCAGAGAAATTGAATGTTATAGTGAATTAACTGTGACTGAGAAATATACATTATATATAACAGTTTCTTAAGTTGATCTCATATTACTGTAGATTTATCAAGAATTTCATATGAATATCTGTATCACTCTCAGATCTCTTAAGAGAAATGAATACAAATCTATGAAAGAAGAAGTTTTATTCAATCATCTGAAATACTGTATGTGAAGAGGTCTTTCTCACACTGAGAGAATACATAATAACATTCTCAGTGCTTATTCAATCAGATTATAATAAATCTTTCTACATTAAGACAGATGCATTTGAATGAGTTATCAGAGACACTCTTCTGCAGATGAGTAAGAACAGTAAGCTGCATCTGATAATATATAATAATAGAAAACTATCAGATACCTAGCTCAATTACTCAGTGTATGAAAAGAAATTACTAGTAATTAAGCATGCACTGATGTTATGAGATAGATATATCAATAACAAGTATATAATAACAGTGATCATAGATTATGAAAGTCTTGTCTATCTATAATCAACAATGAAATCTTTCAATTATCTAGTATATTGAATCTCAGAGTTTCAAGTGTACAATCTTTATATTAAATACTGAAAGAAATCAGATGCAGTGATATCTGATGCAATCAGTTACAGATCTGATTTTATAAATGAGAGTTCTGTGAATCAGATATAAGAAAAGTTTGTGTTAAATATACTGAGAGAATACAAGAAATCAGAATGAGTGAATATAATAATCTCTTACTTAAGAAACAGTAAGATATCAGATGATAAGTATCTTATAAAAGTAGTAGAAGAGATGCTTCTGAACTTCAAGCTAGGGAAATTGAAAAATGATGTTATACTTTATCACAATCTAGAATATGTAAAAGCTCTCTATCTAGAACATTTATTTACACATGACTTGATGATTCAAATATACAAGGAATTCAGTCACTTAGAAAGCTCTGAACTTATGAGCATACTTGAATCAAGAGTATACTGATTAAGCATGACTGAGAATATTCTGATATATACTCACAAGTGCCTGAATTATCAGGTTGTGAAAGAATCTAAGAAAGAGTTAGAATATGAGAAAGTACAATATCAGATAGAATGTACAATACAACTGTTTTGTGGCGGGCTGCGCCCGATCAATCATATAGACTATTCCATTACACTTCATAGATTCTTCCGCTTCACTCTCAAACACATACACTCCGATTCTCGGCCATTCTCAATCACTGATCCTCGGCCGCCACAAATGCGTATAGATTCTTCCGCCCCGAAGCTCCACTGTGTACATCATCACATACATGTATAAATATCCATCTCAATCACTGATTTCTACACTTTCTCTTTCTTTCCTTCTCTAATGTTTTTCTCTTTGTTATATAAGACCGATAATATTATACTGATCTATTCAGTGTAGGCCTCTTACACTAGAAAAACATTCATCATCTTCTCATTAGAAACAATTATTCATTAAGAGATATTCAAACATGTAACAACATGTAAGAAATAGAGAAACAGTCAACAGTTAAGCAGACACTGAGTTCTCAGATAGAAGCTTGCTCACCAGTCACTCTGGCTCTGCAACAAGATCTTACAAAGAGAGTAAGATCTTACAAGAGAATATCAGTAAAAGACCTGAGAGTTCTGACACTCAGACATATGAGATATTCATACAATTACACATTCAATGATTGATAACCATGTCTAACAATAATATGAGAGAACTCTTAAACACAAGCATAGAAGTGATATCACAGTGACTTCAAGCAATGTTGAAATTACAACAACAACAGATAGCAGATATGCACACAACTCAGTAACTTTAATACAAAGAGATTCAATGATTAACTCATACAATTTCAACATCTACAGAATTGAATACAAAAACACTGAAAGAATGCTTAGATACTTCTGCATATTTCAATACTTTTAATCTCACTCTCTACTTATTATAGAGGATGGAAATGCTTGTGAAACTGAGTGTAGATGAAGATATCATCAGTTCATTAATCAATCAAGATTGATATATCAATGAATAATTGAAGAATTGTGTGTAACAGAAGTTTCATTCATGAATGAAAGCATGTCAATCAGTGTTGCAAATATCTGATAACATTATCAAACATCTTGATATTCTGTTCTGAGACACTGTCATGCAACAGAAAGCATTAGATTGATTACAGAGTATCTGACAGAGAAACACTTCTCTTACAACATTCATTCCTGACTTCAATATCAAGATTCTAGAAGCAGGTGATCAATCTTGAAAGAATTGAATAAAGATTAACATGCTCAAGAAGACATTGACTTTTGAACTCTTACAGACCCTTATAAGCATAGACAAAGACCAGACTTATGAAGGCTTCTGCATACAGCTCTGGACATTGAATGACCATCTTATCAAGCTCAAGAGTATACAGAACAGTGGCAGAAGATATTACATTTCAGTCACTCACACACCTGCACTGAAGAATAACAACAATGATGCAGATGCTATGAACTGAGTAGACTTAAATGTCTATATATAAGCAAGAATCTTCATCATCTGAACAGGCTTCTAAGTCTCTGAGATCACTTCTGAAGAAGTCGCTGATCAACATCAATATAAAGTGTGCATCAACTGTAACTGATCAGAACATATTGCTTTCAACTGCTGATTAATCTATGTGTCTTCACACTTGAGAGAAAGATCAGTGTCTTCTCATTTAAAGAATGAATCAGCATCTGTTCACATCAATCACATTACATTAGAGAAAGATTCAGAAGATAACTATGAGAATGTCTCAGTGAGACAGAGAAAAGATTAGCTTCTGTTCAAATTCACAAACAGAAGCTTGAAGAGATCAGATAATAACAATTTGAAGAGAAAATAGCAATGAATATAATTCTTATATCTACTGTGATTAATAACATGTATAATATGAAAGCCATGATAGACAGCAGTCTATACTCCTATACAATGATAAAATCTTCAGTTGTAAGACATTATAATCTTCAGCATATTCTCTTATCAAAACCCTGACTTCTCACAGAATTTGATGATTCAAAAGATATTTGTACTCATTACATGATGAAGCTAATCATAGATGTGAAAGAACATCAATGTGAAGATATCTACACATATGAAGTTGATAATCTTGATTATGATCTTATGTTAGAACTTGCCTGGCTATCTGAACAAGGCATCTTATTAAATGCTTGAAACAGAAGCTTGATATTCTCTAACAATGATAGAATTCACAAAGATGATATTTATAAGATCATGAATCTGACATAGATCTCTGTCAACACATATAAAATGCTCTGAAAAAGAAGTTACTGACAGCAGAATCATGTAACAATCTATTTCATCAGTCTGATCAATATTAAAAAGACTCTAGAAAAGTTATTCTGTGTTACAATAATAGATTCTTGTACAAAACTTCCTCAATAATATCATGAATATCTAGATGTCTTTCAATAAGATAATATTATGAACATACTTTTCTTATGAGATTCTGGAGTGAATCACAGTATTAAGTTAGAGAAAAAGAATGATAAGAACTCTGAACTGTCATGAGACTCTCTTTATAACATGTTCTGAGATGAACTTCTTCTTCTTCAAAAGACACTCAATGATCTGTTGAATAAAGAATTCATACACATTAGCAACTCTTTCATCACAGCCTCTATTCTCTTTGCAAAGAAACCAGGTGAAGGACTTCAGTTCTGTGTGAATTATCAAAAATTAAACAGATTAACAAAGAAAGACTGTTATTCTTTATCTCTTATCAATGAAACTCTAGCTTACATTGAACAAGCTTAATAGTTTATAAAGTTAGATATCATCACTGTGTTTCATAAGATCTGTATTACTGAAGAAGATGAGTGACTTACAGCATTCTGAACATAATATGATCTCTTTGAATGAGTAGTTATATTCTTTGAACTGATCAATGCTCTCAGTACATTTCAGAAGTATATCAACTGAGCACTCTGAGACTTGATTGATGAATTTGCATCTGCTTATCTAGATGACATTCTCATCTTCACTAATGAATTCAGAAAGAAATATCAAGAGCATGTGCGAAGAGTATTACAATAACTATGAGAAGCAGAACTATCAATTGATATTGATAAGTGTGATTTCAAAGTCAAGAGTACTAAATACTTAGATTTCATCATAGAAGCTGGCAAGAGAATTCAAATGAATTCTGAGAAGGTCTCTGCTATTCTTGAATAAGAGGCCTCACACACTGTGAAAGATATATGAAGCTTTATCAGATTTGCTAACTTCTAACAGTGATTTATACAAAACTTCTCAGATATCATGAGATCACTTACAGAACTCACTAAGAAAGACTCAGTATTTCAATGATCAGTGAACACTGAAGCTGTATTTACACAGATGAAGAAGATATTCATTAATATCTCTCTGCTAATAATATTCAATTCTGATTATAAGACAGTTGTTGAAGCTGATTTCTCTGACTATGTAACAGAAGAAGTGATATTGTAATATGATGATGAAGATGTTCTATAATCATGTGTCTTCATATCTAAGAAACTGAGTTCTGCTGAATGCAATTATGAGATCTATGATAAGAAACTCCTTGCAATCATACACTGTTTAGAAGAATGAGACTCTGAACTCTGAAGCGCCTTCAAATTTGAGATAGTCACAGATCATAAGAATCTCAAATACTTCACAACTACTCATAAACTCACTGAATAACAGATGTGATGATCTGAGTTATTAAGCTGCTTTCATTTTATAATACACTACTGTTCTGACAGTCAGAACTCAATGATAAATACTCTCTTGTAACAAGAGCAAGATATATTATTCAATGTAACAGATACTCATTGAATGAACTGAGAGCATCAGCTCTTAAATCTGAAGATACTAGTTGATCAAGATGAAACAGCTCACAGCACTATACATGCTTCTCTGATTAGAACTGTCACTGATATCTCAACTTCTTTCAAACTTATATTAGATGAGCTATGATATACAGCAGCTTAAACTGATGAACTTCTTCAAGCATTCACTGAAGTAGTATAACAAGAAGCATTCTGATTTTCCTCAGAATTATGTGTAAGAATCAATATCTCAGAATGTTCAATCAATGATAATAACACTCTACAATTCTATAAACAACACTGAGTCTCTCACTCTGAACTCTTACACACCTGGATAATACAAGAGATGCATGATTCATGTATGACTGATTATTCAGACTGTGAACAACTGTATAGAATAATCTCTCAAGAGTTCTATTAATCTGAGATATTAAACAGTATCAGACACTTTGTCTGAAACTGCAATCACTGTTCTTTTATTATCTTATGAAAGAACTGTATAAAAGATTTACTGAAATCACTCAATATTTCTGATAGAATCTGATGAGATATAGTAATTGACTTCACTGTTAATCTATCTAAGAGTAAGAGTTGTAGAAACATTCTGATCATCATTGACTGACTAAGTAAAGATATAATATTAAAATCTTGTAATAAGATGAATACTGAACAAGTCACTGAAGCCTTCTTACAGAGTTTATTCTATTGAATATATGAGTTACTGAGATCAATAGTATCAGATCAGAGCTATTAATTTATAAGTGCTCTCTGAACAAGAATCTGTCAAGTTCTCAAGATTATATACTATCTGTTAACTATCTATCACTCTGAGACTGATGATGCATCAGAACAGATAATTCAGACTGTAAAGAACTATCTCTATAAGTTCTATAATCACTTATAAGATGATTGACATGACCTGCTTCTACACACAGAGATTGCTATTAATGAATGAGATGTTATTTCAACAGACATAAGTCTGTTCTTTCTTACATATGATTATCAAATGAAGGTGTTGAATCTTCTAGAGATCACACAGTTCACACTGAACTCTCACAGTTTAATTTAGATCACTGACAATATAGTAATAAAGCTCTGATATGTCTGTGATTGAGCAGAGGTCTTCATAGCAACTACAAAACAAGATCAAGAGAATCAAATCAATGTTCACTGAGATCTCACTGAACAATATAAGATAGAAGATTGAATATGATTGAATCTTAAGAATATACAAATCACATATTCATTTCATACACTAGATTACTGCTATATCAGGTATAAAGTGATAGAAGTTCTAGATAGTTATAACTACTGTCTTAACATATTATCAGAGATTCATGATATATTTTATACAAGCTTGCTCTGCTATGCTATCACTGATCTGTTCTCTTCTCAACTGACTTCTGACTGACAGTCACCAGACATTATAGAAGAAGATAATGAGCTTGAGTGAGAGATTGAGAATATTCTTGATAAGAGATCTCACAGTTACAGTTAGTAATATCTCATGAAATAAGTCAGCTATAATTAACTGATCTGAACTCTGAGTTCTGTGTTATTTAAAACAGCAGTTCTTGACTGATGAGAACTGCTTCTGAAAGAAAGAGACTAATGTGACAGGCTGCACCTGATCAATCATATAGACTATTCTGTTACACTTCATAGATTCTTTCACTTCACTCTCGAACACATACGCTCTGATTCTCAGTCATTCTCAATCACCGATTCTCAGTTATCATGAACATGTATAGATTCTTTCACCCTGAAGCTTCACTGTGTATGTCATCACATACATGTATAAATATTCACTCTGATCACTGATTTCTACACTTTCTCTTTCTTTCCTTCTCTAATGGTTTTCTCTTTGTTATATAAGACCTATAATATTATACTGATCTATTCGGCGTAGGCCTCTTACATATTTAAACAATAAAGAATGAATCTCATAGATATATTATCACAAACATCAAATGAAAATTATTGAATAATCACTGCTATTGACTACACTACTGACTGATCAGTTGTGAAAGCAGTTTCAGAGATGATAGAGAAGATGATAATAAAGTTTCTATATAATGAGATCTATGTCAACTATGAAATACTGTGCAAGATTCTAACTGATAATGATGTAAACCTTGTAGAAGAAGTGATGAGGCATTTTATAAGTCAGTTACAGACAAGACATCATAGAATAACATCATATCATATATAAATAAATAGGAAGATGAAATGCTTGAATGAAATCTTGAGTAATATGTTAATGAAATATCTAGTGAGTAAGTCTATAAGACTATGAAATGAATATCTTGAACAGGCACTAATAGTCACATAGATTCAACAGCATGCAGTCTTTAAGTATTCATTATTCTATCTGTTATATGAATGATATTCATGCATTCTGAAGAATGCTTTGAAAAAGAAGAGAGAGAAAAGAACAGTTGTGAATACAACAGTTACAGACACAGCAGTTCTAGACATGAAATCAAGATTGAAATAGATCAGTCACACACATGCAAAAGCTAATAAGTTACTTCTGAACTGAGCAATTCAGTTGAAAAGAATACAAGACTCACTAGTTAAGAAATCAAGTCTCAAGATGAGAATATGAGTTCTTGCATATAATGAGAGTTCTGAGAGATTTCAATCTAGATGGTTTGAGTTATATAAAATACTTAAATCACACTCTCTGAGAACATACACATTGAAAGAATCAGAGAGACAGATCTTATACAACTTAATAAATAATTCATATCTTATGAAAATAAAGATATAAGACTTAAGTGAATTATGATTATCTACAGCACTATTATCAGTATTGAAAAAGAAGAGACTTATAATTGAAAAGTCTCACAAAGTAAGAGAAATCATAGACATTTACAA
Organism: Blastomyces gilchristii SLH14081; assembly: GCF_000003855.2. NCBI lineage: Eukaryota > Fungi > Ascomycota > Eurotiomycetes > Onygenales > Ajellomycetaceae > Blastomyces > Blastomyces gilchristii. The sequence goes on from NW_003101682.1 coordinate 2,552,432, forward strand.
ATCAGATGATCTTACTTATTTCAATCTTTTCATAATTATAAGAAAAGAATGAGAAGGAATGAAGAAATCAGATAAATATTACACTTTAATAAGTGATGAGACTGTAGCCAGTTGTATGATAATGCATCACAGATAGTAGATATAATACAGTAAAGAGTGATCTCAGAGCAGTCGACTTGCACATGAGTCAGATCACAGAAGGAAAAGAGATTCAGAGTTGAATTTAACTATTTATATCAGTTTAATCACAGAGACAACAGAGAATGAAGTATCTGAAACATTCACAGTGTAAGAGGCCTACGCCGAATAGATCGGTATTATATTGATAGGTCTTATATAACAAAGAGAAAAATGTTAGAGAAGGAAAAGAAAGAGAAAGTGTGAGAATCAGTGATTAAAGTGGATATTTATATGTGTATGTGATGATGTATGCAGTGAAGCTTTGAAGTGGAAGAATCTATACACATTCATAGCGGCTGAGGATCAGTGATTGAGAATGAAGCAGTTGAAATCTGTGAAGTGTAACAGAATGATCTATATGATTGATCAGGCGCAGCCCGCTACATTAGCTCTCTCTTTTCAGAAGCAGTTCTCATCAGTCAAGAGCCTCTGTTTCAGATAATGCAGAACTTGGAGTTCAGATCAGACAATTATACCTGACTCATTTCACAAGATATTATCAGTCACAGTTGTGAGGTCTCTTATTGAGAATATTCTCAATCTCTCACTCAAGCTCATTATCTTCTTCTATGATATCTGGTAACTGTCAGTTGAAAGTCAGTTGAGAAGAGAATGAGTCAGTGATAGCACAGCAGAGCAAGCTTGTATGAAAGATATCATGAATCTCTGATGATATGTCAAGACAGTAGTTATAACTATCTAGAACTTCTATCACTTTATACTTAATATGATGATAATTCAGTGTATAAGATGAATGTGTGATCTGTATATTCTTAAGATTCAATTATATCAGATCTTCTATCATATATTATTCAGCAGAGTCTCAGTAAATATTGATTTAATCTTCTTAATTCTGTTTAGTGCTTGTCATGAAGGCTTCTGCTTAATCACAGATATCTCAGAGTTTCATTACTATATTATCAGTGATCTGAATCAGACTACACAGATTCAGTGTGAAATATGTAATTTCTAGAAGATTCAGTACTTTTATGTGATATCTGTATGTGAGAAAGAATGAGCTTATATCTGTTGAAATAGTATCTCAATTATTGATAGTGATCTCTGTGTGTAGAAGAAGATCATGTCAATTGTCTTATAAGTAGTTACAGAACTTATAAAGATAATTCTTCACAGTCTGAATTATTTATTCTGATATATCATCAGTTTCAGAGTGATAGACAGTTAACAGACAGTGTATAATCTTGAGAACTTGACAGATTCTTATTCAGAGAGCACTTATAAATTAACAGCTCTGATCTGATACTATAGATTTTAGTAATTCATATATCTAATAGAATGAGCTCTGAAGAAAAGCTTCAGTGACTTGTTCAGTATTTATTTTATTACAAGGTTTCAATATTATATCTTTGCTTAACTGATTCATGATGATCAGAATGTTTCTATAACTCTTACTCTCAGAGAGATTAATAGCAAAGTTAATTATCATATCTTATCAGATTCTATCAGAGATATCAAGCAGTTTCTGCAGATCTTTTCTACAGTTCTTTCACAAGATAATGAAAGAATAATAGTTACAGTTTCAGATAAAGTATCTGATGTTATTTAATATCTCAGATCAGTAGAATTCTTGAGAGATCATTCTATACAGTTGTTCACAGTCTGAATAATCAGTTATATACAAATGATGCATCTCTTGCATTATCTGAGTATATAAGAATTTGAAGTGAGAGCCCCGGTGGCCGAATGGTTAATGCGGCCACCCGGTAGCGCCTTGGCGTGGGAAACCAAGGCGCGTGGGTTCGAAACCCGCAGGGGATACATTAAATCCGGAACTCAAGCACCTCAGGTTTCTAATAAATACAGAGGTGTACAAATCACTTCAATGAATCGCTCTATGTTTCTGAGCTGTGAAGTTATTATCGCATGTATCTAATTGTCACTTCTTTGTATTTTCCTATGTTCTTGTTATCTTGGTGTGGTCTCAACACCTGTATTTCCTCCTGTATAATCAACACTTGACCTGTATTTAACATCACGCAAGGACTCATTATAAGCGCCGCTTGCATATGAGTATAATGAAAGAATAATAATAATAATAATAATAATAATGATTTGAAGTGAGAGACTCAGCATTATTCACAGAATTGTAGAGTATTATTATCATTGATTGAACATTCTGAGATGTCAGTTTTTATATGTAGTTCTGGGAAGAATCAGAGTGTTTCTTGATATACTACTTCAGTAAGTGCTTGAAGAAGTTCATCACTTTAAGCTGTTACATGCTATAATTTATCTAGTATAGATTTGAGAGAAGTTGAGATATCAGTATCAGTGTCAGTATCAGTGTCAGTTTGAAGAGAGAGTGTTCTAATCAGAGAAGTGTATATAGTGTTATAAGTTGTTCTATCTTGATCAACTAATATCTTCAGATCTAGAAGCTGATGTTCTCAGTTCATTTAACAGGTATCTGCTATATTGAAAGACATATCTTACTCTTATTATAAGAGAACATCTGTCATTGAGTTCTGACTGCTGAGATAGTAGTGTATTGTAAAATGAAAGCAGCTTAAGAACTCAGATTATCATATCTGTTATTTAGTGAGTTTATAGATAGTTATAAAGTATTTAAGATTCTTATAATCTGTGATTATCTCAAATTCAGAAATACTTCAGAGTTCAGAGTCTCATTCTTCTAAACAGTGTATAATTGTAAGAAGTTTCTTATCTTAGATCTCATAATTGCATTCAGCAGAACTCAGTTTCTTAGATATAAAGATATATAATTATAGAACATCTTTATTATTATATTACAATATCACTTCTTCTGTTACATAGTCAGAGAAATCAGTCTTAATAACTATCTTATAATCAGAATTGAATATTATCAGCAGAGAGATATTAATGAACATCTTCTTCATCTGTATAAATGTAGCTTCAGTGTTCACTGATCATTGAAATACTGAGTCTTTCTTAGTAAGATCTGTAAGTAATCTTGTAATATCTGAGAAGTTTTATATAAATTGCTGATTAAAGCTAGTGAATTCAATGAAGCTTCATACATCTTTCACAGTATATAAAGCTTTTCATTTGAGAATGACAGAGATCTTCTCAGAATTCATTTAAATTCACTTATCAGCTTCTATGATGAAATCTAAGTATTTAGTACTCTTAACTTTAAAATCACACTTATTAATATCAATTGATAGTTCTGCTTCTTATAGTTATTATAATACTCTTTACACATGCTCTTGATTCTCTTTTCTGAATTCATCAGTGAAGATGAGAATGTTATCTAGATAAGTAAATACAAACTTATTAAGAAAATCTCAGAGTGCTCAGTTGATATACTTCTAAAATATACTAAGAATATTAGTCAGTTCAAAGAGTGTGACTATTCATTCAAAGAGATTATAACATGTTTGAAATACTGTAAGTTATTCATCTTCTTCAGTGATACAAATCTTATGAAACACAGTGATAACATCTATCTTTGTAAATTATTGAGCTTGTCTAATTCATGCTAGAATTTCATTGATAAGAGATAAGAGATATCAATCTTTCTTTATCAATCTGTTCAGATCTCAGTAGTTCACACAGAATTGAAGTTCTTTATCTAACTTCTTTACAAAGAGAATAGAAGCTGCAGTAAAAGAGTTACTAATATATATGAATTTCTTATCTAACAGATTATTAAGTGTCTTCTGAAGAAGAAGAAGTTTATCTTGAAACATATTATAAAGAGAATCTTACAGTGACTCAGAGTTCTTATTATTCTTCTTCTCTAACTTGATACTGTGATTCACTTCTGAGTCTTATAAAGAAGATATATTTATAATATTATCTTGTCAGAAGATATCTAGATATTCATGATATTATTAAGAGAGTTTTGTGTAAGAATCTGTTATTATAGTATGAGATAACTTTTCTAGAGCTTTCTTGATATTAGTCAGACTAGTGAAATAGATTGATACATGCCAGCGTGACCCAGTTGGTAAGACTGGTAATCAAGGCCGCACACATTAGAGGTGCGTGGCTTCGAATCCCACTGCTGGCACCTGCCACTTCTTACCCATGAAAGCCCCCATGTAATAGAGGCTGAGCCTAATTAGTAAGGCTTGGTGCGGGGTAGAACTCCCTACTGCAAGCCAAGTCACTAGTTAAGCAAGATCCTGCGAACACTCACCAGGGCCGGCATGGGATGTCAATGTCCCACTATTCTACTGTGCACCCGTCAAGGTTCTAACGATATAGAGTCAAGCCTAATGTAGTGTAGTGGTTATACACTACTTAAGTGAGTCTCTAACTAGGGCTGTCATCGGAGCCTAGCTCCCCCTCAAATACAGGGAATGATTTTGAAAACCACCTGACTAGCAGGCCTAGACGCGCATCTAGGCCCTAGGCAGAGCACCCTGATAGGCTAGAGCCTGCAAGCTCCCTGCCAAGCCCTAATACTGGCAGAGAGGACTGCAGTCATCAAGCCTATGATTAGTTCCTAACACGGGGCGAGGCCACAACAGCTGATTGATAGGCCTATGAACATCTAATGAGGCCGAGATCAGCAACTGGAAGCTTGGTGTGTACACCACTAATTGAGCAGTGACAGCCACTAACTAACACCCCTGGAAATTAGTGGCTGGCCTGAGAGGACAGACACGGTGGTCGGTTAATTATAGAGGGTTAAATGTAATTAGCTTAAGATGCATCCTGCGGGTGGCTAGCGCCTGTAGTCAGTAGCTGATTATGAAGTTCAAGTTTGATGGAATAATCAAGAGAATTTCACTGAACTCTTTCAAAGTCTGCAAAACAGAGCCTTGAGAAGAATTCTGAAAGCATTCAAATCATCTTCTATTAAAGCAATGAAAATTGAAGCTTCAATTTCTTCTTCTGCTATTAGATTTGAAAAGACCTGTATAAACTATACTCTGAGAGTTGTAAAGATGAGCTTAAATTATATAATCAGAGAAAGAGTCTCTTCTTCATTTTTATTAATTAACTCTGAAAATGAACTAAATTGAAATAGATTTCTTGATTGAAATGAAAATAATTCTTCAAAGAAAATGTCTTCTCAACTGTACAGACTATACTCTCTGATTAAAAATCAATTTTCTTCTTTAAATATTGAAAAAGTTGATCATGGGAAGTTATCACTCTGAAGAGAAAAGCTTGAATCTCTTATAAACTTATAAATAAGTGAACTATTAAAAGAGAAAGAATATGAACAGTATTTGAAGAGAATTTCTACAATTAATATAAAAGACTCTATTCTGATTTATTCAGATGACTCAAAAAATAAGAACTTGAATAGATTAGATACAGACATTGCTTATACTGAAGATAATATCAATTTTATCTCAGATTTCTGAAATCTAGACTGTGAATGTGAAGTCTTTGATACTGAACTATTTATAATAGTGAAAGCTTTCAAACTCATTGAAATAAAATCTTATAAAAGAGAAAATTGTTTAAAAGAGATATGAATATTCTCTGATAGTCAAGCTGCTTTAAAAAGACTTAAAAATAGTCAGATTTATAATGATCAAATGAATCTTGAACTGATCTTAAACTCTGTTTTAAAAATTCAAAAGAGAAGAATATCAAAGCTGATAATTCATCTGCACTAAGTTCCTGTTTATATGAATATTCATGGCAATAAATTGACTGATTCAGCTGTAAAAAAGAGTGCAGAATTAAGCAGATCTATTCAGAAAATTATGTCCTGATCTTTTATAAAGAGAAAAATAAAAGAATCTTGTTTAGATAAGTGAAATGAAAGCTGGCAGAAACAAAAGAAGAGTATATATTATTCAAGATTTGAAACAAAACCCAAGTGAAAATCTTGTTTAATTAAATATAAAAAGAAAATATTCTCATCTATAATACAGCTGAAACTAGAACATGACTATTTCAAATCTTATATATAAAGATTTGATGATAGATTTGACTCAATAGAATGCTCATTCTGCAATACAAATGAGAATTCTGAGTATATTATAATACACTGTGTATTATACAATAGTCTCAGAGCTAGATTGAAAGAGAAGTATGATCTAAATTAATTAAATATGAGATTCTTATTCTCAACTGAGACAGAAATTAAATACTTAATAGACTTTCTATCAGAAACTCAAGCAGCTACAAGAAAATAACTAAATTCAGAATTATCTGAATATGAAGAGAAGGAAATTAATCAGATATAGTCTGTTAAAACAGCTATACACTCTCTTTTAATAATTTGTTTTGTTATAGTCTCTCTTTACTTTATCTTTTTCTTTATCTTTTTCTTTCAATTTCTTTCTATCTATCTATTTAATGTGTCTATCTTTGAGACTGTGTTCTTTTTCTCTTTTCCTTTATCATGATATTGTCAAATGATTTCAAACTATCAAAAGATGTTAAAACACTGCAATTTGTAAACAGTTTTTGTATTCTGAGCTGAAATTTTCTGATTTTGCATATCTGAAATTGATGAATGTATAATAGTTAACTTTACAGACATAGGAAAAACCCTGAGAACTAAAAGTTCTCAGGTAGATGTCATAGTCTCTGACTGCATACATCTATAATTGAAGAATAATAATAATAATAATAGATTGATACATAATTCTGCTATCAGTGACTTTGTCAGTGACTCTGTTGATAATTTTCATGACTTCTTTTTCAGAGTATTTTATAAGTGTTGACAGAGATCTGTGTCAGGTTCATAGTCTTGTAAATATCATCTTCATGAATTCTATCATTATTAGGGAATATTAAACTCCTGTTTCAAGTGTTTAATAAGATGCCTTGTTCAGATAGTTAGACAAGTTCTAACATCAGATTATTATCAAGATTATCAACTTCATATATGTAGATGTCTTCATGCTGATGTTCTTCAACATCTAACTTTAGTTTCATTATATAACAGATGTAAACATCTTTTGAATCATTGAATTCTGCAAGAAGTCAGGGTTTTGATAAGAAGATACACTAAAGATTATAATGTCTTACAACTGAAGATTTTATCATTGCATAGTGACATAGACTGCTGTCTATCATGACTTTCATATTGTACATGTGATCAATCACAGTAGATACAAGAATTACATTCATTATCATTTTCTCTTCAAATTATTGTTATCTGATCTCTTCAAGCTTCTGTTTGTGAATTTGAACAGAAGCTAATCTTGTCCCTGTTTTATCAGAGCATTCTCATAGTTATCTTCTAAATCTTCCTCTAATATAATGTGATTGATATGGACAGACATTGAGTCATTCTTCAAACAAGAAGGCACTGATCTTTCTCTCAAGTGTGAAGACACATAGATCAATCAGCAGTTGAAAGTAATATGATCTAATCAGTTACAGTTAATACATACTTCATGTTGATGTTGATCAGCGACTTCTTCAGAAGTGATCTCAGGAACTCAGAAGCCTGTTCAAATGACAGAAACTCTTGCTTATACATAGATATTCAAGTCTATTCAGTTCATAGTATCTGTATTATTGCTGTTACTTCTCTTCAGCACAGATGTATGAGTTGCTGAGATGTAATATCTTCTATCACTGTTCTGTATACTCTTGAGCTTGATAAGACAGTCATTCAATGTTCAGAGCTGTGTGCAGAAATCTTTATAAGTCTGATCTTTATCTATACTTACAAGAGCCTGTAAGAGTTTGAAAGTTAATGTCTTCTTGAGTATACTAATCTTCATTCAATTCTTTCAAGATTGATCATCTGCTTCTAGAATCTTGATGTTGAAGTCAGAAATGAATGTTGTAAGAGAAGTATTTCTCTGTCAGATGCTCTGTAATCAATCTAACACTTTCTGTTGCATAGCAGTGTCTCAGAACAGAATATCAAGATGTTTGATAATGTTGTCAGATATTCACAACACTAGTTCACATGCTTTCATTTATAAATGAAACTTCTGTTTCACACAATTCTTCAATTATTCATTGATATATCAATCTTGATTGATTAATGAACTGATGGCATCTTCATCTACACTCAGTTTTGTAAGCATTTCCATTCTTCATAATGACTAGAGAGTGAGATCACAAGTATTAAAATATGCAGAAGTATCTCAGCATTCTTTCAGTGCTTTTATATTCAATTCTGTAGATATTGAAATTGCATGAGTTTCTTATTGTGATAATTATTAAATCTCTTCATATTAATGATGTTGAGTTGCATGCATATCAGCTATTTATTATTGTTATAATTTCAACATTGTTTAAAGTCACTGTGACATCATGTCTATGCTCATGTTCAAGAGTTTCATATTATTATTAGACATGATTATATCAATCATCAGATGTGTAATCATATAAATATCTCATACATCTGAGATCAGAACTCTCAGGTCTTTCACTGACATTCTCTTTGTAAGATCTTATTACAGAGTCAGAGTGACTGATGAGTAAGCTTCTATCTGAGAACTCAGTATCTACTTAACTGTTTAACTGTTTCTCTATTTCTTATGCATTATTATGCATTCAAATATCTTGATGAGTAATCATTTCTAATAAGAAGACAATGAAATGTTTTTCTAGTGTAAGAGATCTATGCTGAATAGATCAGTATTATATTAATAGATATTATATAATAAAGAGAAAAATGTTAGAGAAGAAAAAGAGAGAGAAAGTATAAGAATCAGTGATTAAAGTGAATATTTATACATGTATGTGATAATGTATGCAGTGAAGCTTCAGAGCGGAAGAATCTATACGCGTTTATAGCAGCCAAGAATCAGTGATTGAGAATGAAGCGGTTGAAATCTGTGAAGTGTAACGGAATAGTCTATATGATTGATCAGGCGCAGCCCGTCACACACAGATATGTAAGATCAAGTTATCTTAATCTCTGAAAATACTTAGAGATTGAGTGAGATTAGTTTCAATAAGCTGTTCACTGTAGTGATCTGAGCAGGGAAAGAGAGACAGTATAATATATAAGACAGAATCACAACATAGAAGCTATTAAACCTAGTCACTGAATACTGTACTATATAGAGATTATGTAAAAGTAGTGACTAGTAGGTAAAGAAAAAGTGTAAGAAAAGAAAAGAAGATAACTCAAGACATAATAAATTAATTATCATTATTATTATTATTATTATTATTATTATTCTTTCATTATACTTATATACAAGCAGAGCTTATGATGAGTGCTTGCATGATGTTAAATACAGGTTAAGTGTTGATTATACAGAAGAAAATACAGATGTTAAGATCATGTCAAGATAACAAGAACATAGAAAAATACAAAGAAGTGATAATTAAATACATGTGATAATAACTTCTCAGCTCAGAAACATAGAGCAATTCATTGAAGCAATTTATACATCTCTGTATTTATTAGAAACCTGAGATGCTTGAGTTGCAGATTTAATGTATTCTCTGCGGGTTTCAAACCCACATGTCTTGATTTCCCACGCCAAGGTGCTACCAGGTGGCCGCATTAACCATTCAGCCACCGGGGCATGAATTGATTGTCAACTGTAAGCGTCAGCTGTAAAAAAGACAAATATTATCATACACATCTCATTCATTTTCATATATCACACATTTAATCTATTTTCAATGTCACATCACCTGAAAAACATTAAAAATAAGGAAATCTTAAAACTCAAGATTCATAAGAGATTTGAGACCTGTAAGTTACTCTTATAATAATACTGTAAATGTCTCTAGTTTCTCTATCACTCTGTGTACAACATTAATATCATTTATTACAAGATTGACTGAAATGTTAATGTAGAAATATGTACATATGTATGTAGAAAAATTGAAGAAGAGTGCAGAACTCACAGAATCAGAAGTCAGAGTAGAGAGAATAAAGATGAAAGAAATGAAAGAGAGAGAAAGTACAGAACTGAATAAATAATAATAAGAATTACTCAGAGCTGAATACTTATAATCTGATATATATACAATCTTCTCTGCAGAGAAGAGAGAGAAAGTGCTGAGAAAATCTTAAGAGCAGAAAAGAGTAGTCTCAGTAGTATTATCATCTTTAATTAAAATGATCTCTGATGCTGAAGCAACTAAGAATAATTATTAGTATATAGAAACTGTAAAATCAGAGATGAGAACAGTCACTGAATGAACACTCACTGATTTTAGAGTTATATATATAATTACAACACACATAAGGCTTCTCAGAAAGAGAGAGAGAGACACAGAGAAATGTAAAAAGCAGAACACAGTATATGAACAGCTCATTCTCACAATGATATCTCAGATAAGATGTACAAGTCTTATGTCTATGAGTGTAAAAGAGTATGATATCTATATTTCTGTTTCTGAAAACATGAATATTCTTCATCTGTATCACAAAGTCAGATGATAAACATCAGAGAATAGACTGATATGAGTTAATTATCTTGAAGATATTTATCAGAGCAGATATACTCACAATATTGAATTTAATAATTGTAAAAAGTTTCTTAATATTTGTAGACATTATGATCTCATACATAATAAAACTCATAATGATTTTTTCTAGAAAAATTAGTATTTGTGACGGGCTGCGCCCGATCAATGATATGGACTATTCTGTTACACTTCACAGATTTCAACCACTTCATTCTTGAATGTGTATGCTCTGATTCTCAGCCATTCTCAATCACTGATTCTCAGTCATCACAAATGCATATAGTTCTTCCGCCCCGAAGCTCCACCGTGTACATCATCACATATACATATAAATATTCACTCTGATCACTGATTCTCACACTTTCTCTTTCTTTTCTTCTCTAATGTTTTTCTCTTTATTATATAAGATCTATCAATATTATACTGATCTATTCAGCATAGGCCTCTTATACTAGAAAAATGTTCATCATCTTCTTATTAGAAATGATTACTCACTGAGATATTTAAATGCATAACAATATATAAGAAATAGAGAAACAGTCAAACAGTTAAGCAGACACTGAGCTCTTAGATAGAAGCTTGCTTATCAGTCACTCTGACTCTGTAATAAGATCTTATAAAGAGAATGTCAGTGAAAGATCTGAGAGTTCTAACACTCAGATATATAAAATATTCATACAATTACACTTCTTCAGATTTCACAGATATTATATATCTAATAAAATGATATAATCATATCTAACAATAATATAAGAGAACTCTTAAATATGAGTATAGAAGTAATATCACAGTGACTCTGAGCAATATTAAATTTATTATTATTATTATTCTTTAATTATAGATGTATATAGTCAGAGACTATAATATTTACCTGAGAATTAAAAGTTCTCAAGGTTTTTCCTATATCTATAAAGTTAACTATTATACATTCATCAATTTTAGATATATAAAATCAGAAAATTCCAGCTCAGAATATAAAAACTGTTTACAAATTGCAGTGTTTTAACATCTTCTGATACTTTGAAATCATTTGACAATATCATGACAAAAGAAAAGAGAATACAGTCTTAAAGATAGACACATTAAATAGATAGATAGATAGAAAAGAATAGAAAGAAAAAAGTAAAGTAAAATAAAGAGAGCTACAGAATAAGATCTCTGCAGTTTACACCTTAAGCTATATATATATTTTAACACTCTATATAACTGACCACTGTCTCTGTTCTCTCAGGCCTGCTTCAGGGATTATCATTCTCTCTAAAGAGTCACTGCTCAGCTAGCTTCTGTAACTAGCTTACTTATAAGTGAGATTCTCACTAAGAATAATATCAGAGCTACTTAATTCTAGTTAAGTCTCTAATCTTTCAGCTGTCAATCTCAGCATTTCAGTCTATCAATTGACTGTCACAGTCTTGCTTGCACTAATCATCTATTAAGAGCATCTAGATCTCATCTCATCTAGATTCTTGCTAGGCTCAGAGTGTTCTAATCAGATAGTTTTTAAATCTCATTTCTCAGAAGTGAATGTCTAGAGTGAGAGAAATGAGACCTAGTCAGTTAAGCTTGATAATGATTTGCTATCCTGCAGGCATTCTAGATCTCAATCACTCTAGTACTGATCTAACTTGAAGCGCTCAGAGGGCTGTTAATTCTAAGATCAGTGAGAATTAGTGTCTGAGAACCCCTGGGATGAACATCTTAAGCTTGACAATGATTCACTATAGTGCACCCGGGGGCCCTTGATACTGTTTTATAACTGAACAGTGGAAGCTGTGGTTAAGATGGCCCTCACAGGGTTCAAACCTGCCCTCTCTTGGCATTCATTCCCCGGGGGGAAGGCCGCTAATTGGAGCTCCATGATAGCGTAGTTAACCACTACGCCACTGGGCCAGCAATGTTGAAATTACAACAGTAACAGATAGCAGATATGCATATGACTCAGCAACTTTAATATGAAAAGATTCAATGATTAATTCATGTGATTTCAACATCTACAGAATTAAATACAAAAGTGCTGAAAGAATGCTTAGATACTTCTGTATATTTCAATACTTTCAATCTCACTCTCTACTCATCATGAAGAATGAAAATACTCATGAAACTAAGTGTAGATGAAGATGCTATCAGTTCATTAATCAATCAAGATTGATATATTAATGAATAATTGAAGAATTGTGTGAAACAGAAGTTTCATTCATGAATGAAAGCATGTGAATCAGTATTTCAAATATCTGATAATATTATGAAATATCTTGATATTCTGTTCTGAGACACTGCTATACAATAGAAGATATTAAATTAATTACAGAGCATCTGACAGAGAAATACTTCTCTTACAACATTTATTCCTGACTTTGACATTAAAATCTTAGAGGCAGGTGATCAATCTTGAGAGAATTGAATGAAGATTAGTATGCTCAAGAAGACATTAACTTTCAAACTCTTACAGACTCTCATAAGTGTAAACAAAGACCAGACTTATGAAGGTTTCTGCACACAGCTTCAGACATTGAATGACTGTCTTATCAAGCTCAAGAGTATACAGAACAGTGGCAGAAGATGTTACACTCACACACCTGCACTGAGAAATAATAACAATGATGCAGATGCTATGAACTGAGTAGACTTGAATATCTATATATAAGCAAGAGTCTTCACTGTCTGAACAGACTTCTGACTCTCTGAGATCACTTCTGAAGAAGTCACTGATCAATGTTAAGAAGAAGTGTGTATTAACTGTAACTGATCAGAGTATATTACTTTCAACTGTTAATCAGCCTACATATCTTCTTGTTCAAAGAATGAATCAGTGCCTGTCTGTGTCAATCACATTATATTAGAGAAGAATTCAGAAGATACCTACAAGAATGCTCTGATGAAACAGGAAAAAGACTAGCTTCTATTCAAATTCATAAACAGAAGCTTGAAGAGATCACATGACAATAATTTGAAGAGAAAATGACAATGAATGTGATTCTTGTATCTACTGTGATTAATAACATGTATAATATAAAAGCCATGATAGATAGCAGTCTATGTCACTATACAATGATTAAATCTTCAGTTGTAAGATATCACAATCTTCAGTATATTCTCTTATCAAAACCCTGACTTCTTGCAGGATTTGATGATTTAAAAGATGTTTATACCTGTTATATAATGAAACTAAACATAGATGTGAGAGAACATTAATGTGAAGATGTCTATGCATATGAAGTTAATAATCTCAATTATAATCTTATGTTAGAACTTACCTGACTATCTGAACAAGGCATCTTATTAAACACTTGAAACAGAAGCTTGATATTCTCTAATAATAATAGAATTCATGAAGATGATATTTATAAGACTATAGACCTTACACAGATCTCTGTCAACACTTATAAAATACTCTGAAAAAGAAGTCATTATCAAAATCACTCACAGAGTCACTGATAAAATCACTGATAGTAGAATTATATATCAATCTATTTCACCAGTCTGATCAATATCAAAAAGACTCTAGAACAGTTAATCTGTGTTATAATAACAGATCTCTGTACAAAACTCTCTCAATAATATCATGAATATCTAGATGTCTTCTGATAAGATAATAATGTTATAAATCTACCTCTCTTATAAGGTTCAGAAGTGAATCACATTATCAAGTTGAAAAAGAGAGATAATAAGAACTCTGAATTATTATGAGACTCTCTTTATAATATGTTCTGAGATGAACTTCTTCTTCTTTGAAAGACACTCAATGATCTGTTGAATAAAGAATTCATACATGTTAGTAACTCTTCTGTCACAGCCTCTATTCTCTTTGCAAAGAAACCAGATGAAGAACTTCAGTTCTGTGTGAATTATCAAGAATTGAACAGATTAATAAAGAAGAGCTGTTATTCTTTATCTCTTATCAATGAAATTCTAGCTCATATCAGACAAGCTCAATGATTTACAAAGTTAAATGTTATTATCATGTTTCATAAGATCTGCATCACTGAAGAAGATGAGTGGTTTACAGTATTCTGAACATGATATGATCTCTTTGAATGAGTAGTCACACCCTTTGAACTGGCTAATGCTCTCAGTACATTTCAGAAGTATATCAACTCAGCACTCTGAGACTTCCTTGATGAATTCGCATCTGTATATCTCAATAACATTCTCATCTTCACTGATGGATCCAGGAAAGAACATCAAGAACATGTGCAAAAGGTATTACAACAACTACGGGAAGCAGGACTGCTGATAGACATAGACAAGTGTGATTTTGAGGTCCCTATCAACGGTCGAGATGCCGTTTCAACAGGTGTAAGCCTGTTCTTCCTTACACACGGATATCACATGGAAGTGTTGAATCTTCTAGAGACCACACAGTTCACACCGAACCCCCACAGTCCGATCCAAATCGCTGATAATATAGTAACAAAGCTCCGAGACGCCCGCGACTGGGCAGAGCCCTCCATGGTGACTGCGAAACAAGACCAAGAAGATAAAACCAACAGCTGACAAGATCCCACAGAGCAATATAAGATAGAAGACCTTGTATGATTGAACCTCAAGAACATATGAACCACACATCCATCCCGCACACTGGATTACTGTCATGTAAAGTATAAAGTGATAGAAGTTCTAGATAGTCACAACTTCTGTCTTGACACATCATCAGGGATTTATAATTTCTTTCACACAAGCTTGCTTCATCATGCTGTCACTGACCTGTTCTCTTCTCAACTGACTTCTGACTGACAGCTGTCAGACATCATAGGAGAAGATAATGAGCTTGAGTGAGAGATTGAGAATATTCTCAATGAGAGACTCTGCAGCCACAGCTGATAATATCTCATGAAATGAATCAGATATGATCATCTGACCTGAACTTTGAGTTCTGCATTATTCAAAACAGCAGTTCTTGACTGATGAGAGCTGCATTAATTCAAACAGCTCCAATATGACAGGCTGTACCTAATCAATAATATTAGACTATTCTGTACACTCACAGATTTCAATACTCATCTGAATACATACACTCATCTCAGTCATCTGATCATCAATTCTCAGCTGTTATGAACATGTATAGTCTCTGCTCTGAAGCTTCACTATGTATATCATCACATACATGTATAAATATTCACTCTAATCACTGATTCTCACACTTCTCTTTCTTTCCTTCTCTAACATTTTTCTCTTTATTATATAAGACCTATTAATATTATACTGATCTATTCAGCGTAGACCTCTTACAGTATTAGAAGAAAAGATGAAAAAGAAAAGACTTACACTCTCAATACTGTTGAGAAGGGAAATAATCCTCTGATATAAACACATAATTATCTTATAATAAATACTTAAAATGAATATAATAATTGACATTCACAACTGAGCTTCAGATAGTCATATTATATATAGTCTTTATACAATAAATTATTCTAGAGATCAGTAAAAAGAGCAGAAGTATACATATTAATAAATATGATTCACTAAGTCTATATAACATCTTCTTGACATAGAAAGAGCTGATGATAGTAGTAGAAGTAGTAGAGACAGAAGAAGTAGAAGTAGTAAGAGTAGAAGTAATAGAAGTAAGAGTTGTGAAAATAGAGGTAACAGAAGCGGGAGAATCAGACACAGAGATAGATGTAGAAGATTAAGAAGAAGAAGCAGCAGAGAAAGAAACAGAGAAGACAGAGAGAGACACAGAAGACTTAGTTATATATAACATAGATAATTTCTTCATTATCATATCTCTTAAGTTCTCAATCAATAATTCAACATTGAGGTCACAATTATTGATAGATGTGAATCTGTCAATATATGAAGATTCTACATGAATTAAAACAAATATATCAGTATTTACATTCACATAAAATAATCAGGAAATATAATCAGGAAACATAATCAGATACTCACTGAAAAAAGAAGATTAAGAGTGTATGAGAAGATGAAGAAGATGTGTTATTCATAATAGTATATTCTGATAATTATTAGAAGATAAACAAGTTCTGGTCACATTTCATAATATATTACACTTACTGCTAATGAACTGCTCAGTATGAGCACTACAATGACACTTATTATAAGAACAGAGAGTTATTGTCAGAAATATGTACAATATAATAGATAAACTGATAGAAGATGTTGAACAGAAGAAGAGATAGAAATCTTGAATAAGATGATAATATTCAATAATAATAATGATGAAGAAGATAATTAAAGAATGAAAAAAGTTAGTGAATAAGTAATGTAATATAGTGAAAATTTTTTTGTAAGAGTGTATACAGAATGCTAGCTGAATCAGAAATAGACTACACTATTATAAGAACTAGTGACATGTCTAATCTGCATGAAGCTAGAGTGTATATTATAATTATATAAGCATGACTGAATCTGATAATAGAGAATGTGATTCAGAAGAATATATAATTACTGAATAATAACACAGCTACTTCTGAACATGCTTACACTTCTGAATATACTTATAAATGTAAAGAGGTCATAGCAGCGACTAATTAATTTAGTATAATGTATATAAGAAGCCGGTGTACGTCTGTAATCGTACGCTGACTCAAGCAACCTTTGAATAACAAGATGATAAAAATAGTAAAAATAATAAAAATAATAAAAATGAAAGAGATAATAAAAATAATAAAAATAATAAAAAAGAAATAAAATAATAAAATGAGAGTAAAGATAAAAAGTGAAAATAATATAAAAAATTACAGAGCAGTAAAGAGACTAATAATAATAAAAAAAGTAAAAATGAAAGATATAATAAAGTTGATAAAAATAATAGAGATGATAAAAGAGAGATAAAAGAGAAATAAATAATAGAGATAGTAAGAAAGAAAGTAATAAAATAAGAGTAAAAATATAAGATAAAAGTGATTGAAAAAGCTGCAGAGTGATAAAAGCAGTGATAATAATGAAAATAATAAAAAAGTAAGTGATAAATAATAATAAAATATAAAAACAAATTTTTGAAATTCATCACTCACACAGAATTCTTTATTACTTGATAATACAATTAAGTGACTTATTACATTAAGAGCTTTCTTTTAATATATATATTAAAATAGCAGTCTGTTATGTAATATTAATCTGATTTGAACCTAGTAATTTGCATTTAAAAAACATATCTTAGTATTGAACTTTTATTATACTTCAGAGTTATTTTTAAATATATTAAGAAGACTTTTTATACATTGAGTCTCAACAGTCAAAAAGTTTCTAAGAAGGCTTTTATAAAACTCATAATTATAATCAATAATTACTGTGTAAAGCAAAATAACTTAAATTTTATGAAAAATATAGTGTAAGTGCTTCAATGTTTGAATAACTGTATCAAGAGAAGTGATATACTTCTGCAGTAAATTCAGATGTGTATAATGTAGTAATTAATAAGTGATAATATAGTGATTCATTTCAATATCTCAAGAGAGACAGAAAAATTGATAGTTAATAAATCAGTATAAATACAACTTTACAAGCTGAGAGTTACTTTTTACAGAGATATTTTATTTTAGTGAGTATTCTAATCTCAATATCAGTGAAGTGCAGAAAACAGTTAAAAACAATATTTCGGATTTTCAATACTGAAAGATTTTCAGAGTACTCTGAAAATCATATATAAATAACAGAATGATTAGTTAAGATAAATAAGATGAAACAGAAAGTGTTTTACAGCTTTCTCTTCATTAATTTGAAAACAGTCAATATGATAATTAACTGAGAGCTCAACCGGTTCACCACGAACTCGCTCAATCTTTCGAATAAGAACCCGCCGATAGATCCATCGAAAGGCCCTTGATTATACAAGCATTTTAACCCTATCGCTGACCGCATAACCCGTGTGGTCATGAACTTATCCAGCCAAATGTGAACCAGATGTTGTTCAAAACTCCTGTGTGGGATTATCCTGTGTTCACCTCTATCACACAACAACCCCGGGCCAAATTGCCATACAAATTGTAAGGTGAAGAGATCTAGCCATATGCATCAATCTTCTTGAGTTTGAAAGATCTCTGATCTGTAATTGTAAAGATATCTGAGAAGCAATCTCTGTGAAAACCCTGTCCATCTTTGATGTTTCAAAACATCAACACCAAGTCTCACCTAGACTGACTGTGTGACCGTGTCTGGAACCAGGACCAGATTTTTTGATAGTCTCATTACTCATTCAACTGATCTCATTACATAGTTTCAACATTAGATAGTAGTTTCATACTGTCTCAGTGAGACTTACTGTCTACTCTTATCACATTTTTCAAATAGAATCATGATTTTCACTTCTCAATTTAAATTATTTTTATTACTTTAAATAACTTTAAATCTCATTTAAGTGTTATCAAAATGAATTACTTTTTAAAAAATTAAAAATAGTCTAAAGAAAACCTTAAAATATCTAAAAATAGTAACTTTATATCAAGAATGAAACTAAATGAAACTAAATGAGATTACTTTCTCATTTTTTTCAAGTCATGATTTCATTTTAAGATCTGATATATAGTCACTTTGCATGTTTTTTTAATGACTAGTCTCAGCGGGATTCATGCCAAGAAATCTATGAGACTAGATCAAATGGAACTAAATGTGAAATTCATGATCGCGGCGGTCAGTCTAGTCTTACTCATGTACCACTCTTCTCAATCTGGCTCATCTCTGACAGAAAAATACAAAAAGATACCTCAGTAACAGTATTTAATATATAATCAGCAGACAATGAGTCAACAGCACATTAATAACTATAAAATCAGTATATTTCAAGGTCTGACTGAGTCTTTGATCTCTGCACAGTGAGATATATTAAATCTAGTTTTAATATCTCAATATTCAATAGATTCTTCAAGAGATTAAGAACAGAAACACTAGATTTCTATTGAATTTGAGAATTAACTCTATATTGATATAATCATTGATAAAGTCTTCTATTTTGAGATATAAATAACCAGTTTCTCTACATCCCGCTGATAATATTTATATTATTATATAGAAACAGACTTATATTCTCTATAATATCAAGATTCTGAAGAGAGAAAGTCTTGATAGAGAATATACAGTAGTGTATATCTTAGCAGTTTCTATCTCATTCTTCTGCAGCAGTTAATGCAAACAAAAAGATGTTAGAATTAGTTGTTTACTTCTCTTGAAAAAGTAAAGTGTGTTTCTCTGAGTTTTATATAATATTCTTACAAAGAATTAAAAACAGTGTTGTTTTCTGTCATAATTTCATATTATTTTAAGTAAGAATTAATTTTTCAGTGACTAAAGAGGTTTTATTAATACTTAATTCTTTTTTACACTCTTTATTAACTGATTTGTGTTACATACTTGTTGTGTGAGAAGAATTGAATAATTTAGAATAAAATTGAATAGTTTTAATCAATTTCTCTGTAAAAAATTGACTTATTTTTTATCAGTTTTTCTCTCAAAAACTGTCATATTATCTGATTTACTATTAATTGATATCATACTTTTTCTCACTATATCTCAAGAAAGAGATTGGAAAATTTTATTAATTTATCTCAAAAATCAATTTTAGTTTATTAGATTCTCTTTAAAAATCTAATATAGTTACTGAACTAGTGTGAAAAAAATCAGATATTTTATATATAAAAGTCTTTTATTCTTCTTTTGAAACAGTCTTATCAACTTTTCAATTTCAAGAAGTTCAATAAATCTCACAATTGAAACAGTCTGATCAACTTTTCATTAAGTGAAAACAATGAGTTCAAAAATACACTCAGTTAATGTGAAAAAAGATGCTTTCTCAAATGCTATTTCTGAGATTGAAATTCTGAAGAGAAGAAAGAAAGAAGAAATAGAGAAATAACAAGTTCATGAAATACAGAAACTTGAAAAAGTAAGTAAAATTCTTGAAAAGCAGTATCTGAGTGAGATGAATGAAGAAGTTCTGTTAATTCTTTATACTCAGACTAAACAACTACAGCAGATTATCAAGTTCAAACTTGGAATTTCAAACACAGTTCAAAAAACATTGAAAATTTCTAGTACAATCACTGACTCTTCATCTTACTCTTCTTCTTTTTTTTCTACTTCTTCTTCTTCTTTAAATCAGAAGAAAACATATGCTCAAGTAGCTGAATCTGCTGTCTGTAAACCTGCTGTCTCAAAACCTGCTCAAAATCCTGAGAAATCTGAGAAGAATACTGCTCATACTTCTATTCATAGAAAAGTGAAGAAAAAAATGTAAAAAGAGAAAAACTTTCAAATCTTCAGAAATAGAAGACTTATTCTTAAAGTCTCAAATCAGAACATCTTACAAAGGAACAAGCTAAACTCAAATCTCATTTTCAGAATCAGAAATGAAATTAATCAGAAGTTCTTTTCTCAGTTAATAACTGATATTGAAGTTTAAAAATCAGTTATAGCTTTAATTGAGTCATTCTTCTTTGAAAACTTCATCATTCTGACTACAATGTCTGAATTCAGTGTGGAATTCCTTATTCAGAATAAGAATCTCTGAAAATCAGCAGTAGAATCTTTGTTAAACACAACAATTCTATCTGAGAGAGATGAAAAGTGAGATAAATTCATTCTTTATAATATTTCTGTTGAAATTTTTGACTGTGAAGAAGAAATACTACTTCTCAAAAATGAATTAGAAGAATACAACTCTATTCAACTGAGAAAAGAGCCTGTATGACTAAATTAAATTGAGTTTGAACAAAGCAGAAGAAATGCCTCTATTCTAGTATATATAAAAACACTTGAACAGTCAAAGATCTCTGAAGTAAGAGTAGCAGGTTTGAAAATGAGAGTTCATGAATACAAAGACTCAAGAATGAATCTCAAAGCTCACACACAGTGTTCAAACTGTCAAAGATATGAATACTTTATAATCTCTTGTTTTAGAGACTCAAAATGTGCATTCTGTGTCAGAGATTATAAAACTAGTGAGTATAAATATGAAACATGCTTAAAAAGAGATGAAAAATGTTAATACACTCTGCTTAAATGCTCTAATTACAAAGAAAAACATGCATCTAGCTCAAAAGAATGTATATTTGCTTCAAGAACTCAAAAGAACTGGAGAAAAGATGAAGCTCAAAGCAAATCTAGAACTGAAGAGAATAGTCAAGTCAGTTGTGGCGGGCTGCGCCCGATCAATCATATAGACTATTTCGTTACACTTCACAGATTCTAACCACTTCATTCTTGAACGCGTACGCTCCGATTCTCGGCCATTCTCGATCGCCGATCCTCAGCTGCCATGAATACATATAGATTCTTCCGCCCCGAAGCTCCACTGCATATGCTATCACATACACATATAAATATTCACTTCAATCACTGATTCTCACACTTTCTCTTTCTTTTCTTCTCTAACATTTTTCTCTTTGTTATATAATACCTATCAATATAATATCAATCTATTCAGTGTAGACTTCTTATACTAGAAAAATGTTAATTATCTTCTTATTAGAAATGATTATTCATACATTATCTTCTTATTAGAATTGATTACTTACTAAGATATTTGAACACATAACAATGTGTAAGAAATAGAGAAACAGTTAAACAGTTAAGTGAATACTGAGTTCTCAGATAGAAGCTTGCTTATCAGTCACTCTGACCCTGTAATAAGATTTTACAAGAGAATATCAGTGAAAGACCTGAGAGTTCTGACATCTCAGACATATAAGATATTCATACAATTACACATTCAATGATTGATATAATCATGTCTAACAATAATATAAAACTCTTGAATGTGAGCATAGATGTGATGCCACAGTGGCTCTGAGTAATGTTGAAATTATAATAACAATAAATAGCTGGTATGCATGCAACTCAACAACTTCAATACAAAGAGATTTAACAATTAACTCATGCAATTTCAACATCTACAGAATTGAATATAAAAGTACTGAAAGAATGCTTAGATACTCTTACATATTTTAATACTTCTGATCTCACTCTCTACTCATCATGAAGAATGGAAATGCTTGTGAAACTGAGTGTAGATGAAGATATCATCAGTTCATTAATCAATCAAGATTGATATATCAATGAATAATTGAAGAATTGTGTGTAACAGAAGTTTCATTCATGAATAAAAGCATGTGAATCAGCATTGTGAACATCTGATAATATTATCAAATATCTTGATATTCCGTTCTGAGATACTGCTATACAACAGAAAGTATTAGATTGATTACAGAGTGTCTGACAGAGAAACACTTCTCTTATAACATTCATCTCTAACTTCAACACCAAGATTCTAGAAGCAGATGATCAATCTTGAGAGAATTAAATGAAGGTTAGCATGCTAAAGAAGACATTGACTTTCAAACTCTTACAGACTCTTATAAGCATAGACAAAGACCAGACTTATGAAGGCTTCTGCACACAGCTTCAGACATTGAATGACTGTCATATCAAGCTCAAGAGTATACAGAACAGTGGCAGAAGATGTTACATCTTAGTCACTCATACACTCACATCAAAGAACAGCAATGATGCAGATACTATAAACTGAATAGATTTAAATGTCTATGCATAAGCAAGAGTTTTCACTGTTCAAACAGGCTTCTGAGTCCCTGGGATCACTCTCAAAGAAGTTGTCAATCAATGTCAATATGAAGTGTGTATCAACAGTAACTAATCAGAACACATTGCTTTCAACTGCTGATCAGCCTATGTGCCTTCTCACTCAAAGAATGAATCAACATCTGTCCGCGCCAACCACATTACATTAGAGAAAGATTCAGAAGATAACTATGGGCATGTCTCAGTGAAACAGAGAAAAGATTAGCTTCTGTTCAAATTCACAAACAGAAGCTTGAAGAGATCAGATGACAATGATTTAAAGAGAAAATGACAATGAATGCAATTCTTGTATTTACTGTGATTAATAACATGTATAATATGAAAGCCATGATAGACAGTAGTCTATGTCACTATACAATGATAAAATCTTCAGTCATAAGACATTATAATCTTCAGCATATTGCCTTATTAAAACCCTGACTTCTTACAGGATTTGATGATTTAAAAGATGTTTGCACTCATTACATGATAAAACTAAACATAGATATCAGAGAACATCAGTATGAAGATGTCTATATATATGAAGTTGATAATCTTGATTATGATCTGATGTTAGAACTTGTCTGACTATCTGAACAAGACATCTTATTGAATACTTGAAACAGAAGTTTAATATTCTCTAATAATGATAGAATTCATGAAGATGATATTTACAAGACTATGAACCTGACACAGATCTCTGTCAACACTTATGAAATGCTATGAAAAAGAAGTCATCAAAACTGCTGACAGAGTCATTAACAAAGTTACTGACAGCAGAATAATGTATTAATCTATTCTATCAGTCTGACTGATATCAAGAAAGCTCTAGAAAAGTTATTCTGTACTACAATAACAGATTCTTGCACAAAACTCTCTCAATAATATCATGAATACCTAGATGTCTTTTAACAAGATAATATTATGAATATACCTTCTTTACAAGGCCCAGAAGTGAATCACAGTATCAAGTTAGAAAAGAAGAATAATAAGAACTCTGAGTCATCATGAGACTCTCTTTATAATATGTCTTAAGATGAACTCCTTCTTCAGAAGACACTCAATGATCTGTTAAATAAGAAATTCATATGTATTAACAACTCTTTCACTGCAGCTTCTATTCTCTTTACAAAGAAGTCAGATGAAGAACTCTGATTCTGTATGAACTATCAAGATCTGAACAGATTAACAAAGAAAGATCAATATCTCTTATCTCTTATCAATGAAATTCTAGCATGGATTGAGCAAGCTCAATGATTTACAAAGTTAGATGTCATCATCACATTTCATAAGATTCATATCACTGAAGGGGATGAATGACTTACAGCATTTCAAACATATTATAACCTCTTTGAATGAATAGTCACACTCTTTAAACTGACTAACATTCTCAGTATATTTCAGAAGTATATTAACTGAGCACTCTGAGATTTTCTTGATAAGTTTATATCTACTTATTTAGATAACATTCTCATCTTCATCAATAATTTCAGAAAAGAGTATCAAGAGCATGTGCAAAGAGTATTACAATAACTATGAGAAGCAGAACTATTGATTGATATTGATAAGTGTGATTTCAAAGTTAAAAGTACTAAATACTTAGGTTTCATCATAGAAGCTGACAAAGAGATTTGAATGAATTCTGAGAAGATCTCTGTCATTCTTAAATGAGAAGCTTCACATACTGTGAAAGACATACAAAGCTTCATTGAATTTACTAACTTCTATCAGCAATTTATACAAAACTTCTCAGATATCATGAGATCACTTACAGATCTTACTAAGAAAGACTCAGTATTTCAATGATTAGTGAACACTGAAGCTGCATTTATACAGATGAAGAAGATGTTCATTAATACTTCTCTACTGATAACATTTGATTCTGATTATGAGACACTTGTTGAGACTGATTTCTCTGACTATATGATAGAAGAAGTAATATTGTAATATGATGATAAAAGTGTTCTACAATTATGTGTCTTCATGTCTAAGAAACTGAGTCCTGCTGATTGCAATTATGAGATCTATGATAAGAAACTTCTCACAATCATACACTGTTTAAAAGAATGAGACTCTGAACTTCAAAGTGTCTCTGAATTTGAGATAATCACAGATCATAAGAATCTTAAATACTTTACAACTATCTGTAAACTCACTGAATGACAGATATGATGATCTGAGTTCTTAAGTCACTTTTATTTTATAATACACTACTGTCTCAGCAGTCAGAACTTGATGACAGATGCTCTCTCATGATGAGAGCAAGATATGCCTTTCAATGTAGCAGATACCTGTTGAATAAACTAAGAACACTGACTTCTAAATCTGAAGATATTAGTTGATCAAGATGAAACAACTCATGACACTATACATGCTTCTCTGATTAGAACACTCTCTCTCTGAACTGATACTGACACTGACACTGACATCAATATCTTGACTTCTCTCAAACCTACACTAGATGAATTATGACATGTAACAGCTCAAACTGATGAACTTCTTCAAGTGCTCATCAAAACAGTACATCAAGAAGTATCTCAATTTCCTTCAGAACTATATATAAGAATCAACATCTGAGAATGTTCAATTGATGATAATAATACTCTATAATTTCATGAATGATGCTAAGTCTCTCACTCTGAATTCTTATGCACTTAGATAATGTAAGAGATGCATAATTCATATATAACTGATTATTCAGGCTGTGAACAACTGTATAGAATAATCTTCTGAGAATTCTACTGATCTGAGATATTAAACAGTATCAGATACTTTGTCTGAAACTGTAACTGTTGTTCTTTCATTATCTTATGAAAGAACAGTAGAAAAGATCTGCTGAAATCACTTAATATCTCTAATAGAATCTAATAAGATATGATAATTGACTCCACTGTTAATCTCTCTGAGAGTAAGAATTATAGAAACATTCTGATCATTGTGAATTAATTGAGCGAAGATATAATATTAAAATCTTGTAATAAAATGAATGCTGAACAAGTTACTGAAGCTTTTCTACAGAGTCTATTCTATCAGATGCATGAATTGCTAAGATCTATAGTGTTGAATCAGAGCTGTCAATTCATGAGTACTCTCTGAACAAGAATCTGTCAAGTTCTCAAGATTATACACTGTCTGTTAACTGTCTATCACTCTGAAACTGATGATGCATCAGAACAGACAATTCAGACTAGGAAGAATTATCTTTGTAAGTTCTGCAATCACTTATAAGACAATTGACATGATCTTCTTCTACATATAGAGATTACTATCAACAGTTAAGATGTCATTTTAACAGATATAAGCTCATTCTTTCTTACATACAGATATCACATGAAAGTGTTGAATCTTCTAGAGATCACACAGTTCATATCAAATCTTTACAGTTCAATTCAGATCACTGATAATATAGTAATGAAGCTCTGAGATGCCTGTGACTGAGCAGAGGTCTTTATGATAACTATGAAACAAGACTAAGAAGATCAAATCAACATCTGACAAGATTCTGCAGAGCAGTATAAGATAGAAGACCTTGTGTGATTGAATCTTAAGAATATATAAATCACACATTCATCTTGTACACTAGATTACTACCATATCAGATATAAAGTGATAGAAGTTCTAGATAGTCACAACTACTGTCTTAACACACTATCAGAGATTTATAATGTCTTTTATACAAGTTTGCTTCACTGTGCTGTCACTGATCTGTTCTCTTCTTAACTGACTTCTGACTGACAAATGCCAGGGATCATAGAAGAAGATAATGAGCTTGAGTGAGAGAGTGAAGATATTCTTAATAAGAGATCACACAGCTGCAGTCAATAATATCTCATGAAATGAGTCAGCTATGATTAACTGATCTGAACTTCAAGTTCTGTGTTATCTGAAACAGCAGCTCTTGACTGATGAGAACTGCTTCTGGAAAGAGAGGACTAATGTGGCAGGCTGCACTTAATCAATTATATAGACTATTCTGTTGCACTCCACAGATTCCAATCACTTCATTCTTGAATGCATATACTTTAATTCTCAGTCATTCTCAATCGCTGATTCTCAGCCGTCACTTCATTCTCGAATGTGTACACTCTGATTCTCAGTCATTCTCAATTGCCAATCCTCAGCTGCCACAAATGCATATAGATTCTTCCGCCCCGAAGCTCCACTGTATACACCATCACATACATGTATAAATATTCACTTTGATTGCTGATTCTCGCACTTTCTCTTTCTTTTCTTCTCTAACGTTTTTCTCTTTGTTATATAAGATCTATCAATATAATACTGATCTATTCGGCGTAGGCCTCTTACATCAGTAAACTCACAACTGTAAGCTTAAATAGAAGAAACTCTCAACTATCTAAATCTTCAAACTTCAATTCTTCAGCTAAATATAAACAGAATTTGAATTCTCAAACTTCTGTTAAGATTAGAGAATTGAGAAATGACTCTGATGATAAACTAGATATAATACAAGCAGTTAAGATTTCTACTTTTCAGAATAGTTATAATCTACTATCTGATAATAGTGATTAGATTCTACCCTACTCTCTTTTAGTATGAATATACAACAAAAATAACAAAAAAAGTTTAAAAACTCTTCAAAAATCATATTTATTCAAAATAATGTGAATAGAAACTCAAATTGCATTTATTCTTGTCTTCAAATTGTATTTGAATAAAAAGTTGATGTTATACTGCTTCAGGAGCTGAATTTAGATGCTTAGTAAAAATATATCATTTCTCATTCAAGCTACTACTGCTCTCTATCTCAAAAGTCTGAGATAAAGTCAAGAGTAGTGATCTATGAAAGAAAGAGATCAAGATATCAATTTAATCTAAGATTTAATATCATGTCTGACCCTGATATTCTGATGAGTGATATTATAGATAAAGAGAATGAGTTTGATACTATACAGCTCATAAATATCTATAATGAAAAGTCATTGAAGAAAAATAATAATATCTGAACAATTAATAGAGAGTTTCTAAATATAACTTTATTAAGAAACTCTATAATTATAGAAGATTTCAATGCACATCATTTCTGATGAAATTCAGAATTCAAAAGAGCAGTAAGAGCTGATAATCTAATTGAATGAATCTTTGAGCATTCAATAGATTTAGTTAACAAGTCTGATTAACAAACATTCTTTAGAAAAGACATGAAACAGAAATCTATTATAGATCTAATCTTCATATCACAAAATCTAATGAAAAAAAGACTTGTAAACTGATTTATTGATTCAAATGAGACATCAGAATCAGATCATGAGATTAGTCAATTTGATATTGAATTGAGTGAAGAATAAATGAGTGAAAACCCTCTTCTCTCTAATCAGCTTAACTTTGAAAAAGCAGATTGAAAGACAGTTAAAGAAAGTATAAAACTGTTAAAATCTGAAAGATAGAGTGAGCTATATTGAAATCCTGGTCAAGATATCTCAAATGAAATGCTTAAGAATAGAGTGAAGCTCATTGTATCTATTATTCTAATAAGTGTTAAAGATAATATTTCAAAGAGAAAGTCTTCTGAGTATTCAAAACCTTGATGAAATGAGAATATCACATCTAAAAGGAAACAATTAGCTACTGCTAGAAGAGATTGAAAGAATAATATAATTTCTGATAAAGAGTTCAAAGCTGTCAGAAAAGAATATTTTTCAGATATTAAAAGAGTTAAAACAGACTACTGGAATAAATTTCTTGAAGAAGCATAAGAAAAGAAAGTTTTTAAAGCTTTTAACTATACTAAAACAAGAAGTGTAGCAAAACTTTCAACCTTAGAATATAAGTCTCAGAATGAATCATATACAGCAAACTCTTTTGAGCAAAAATGTTAAGCTTTTATAAGAACTCTCTTTAAAAACTCATCAGATTCAGATTCAGAGAAAGAGAATATATCACTTCTCAACTATATTAATGAAAATGACTGAGAATGATCTGATCTTACACAAGATAAATTAGAGTTAGCTATCTTCTCAAGTTCAGTTAAAACTGCTGCAGGGCCTGATTCAATTAATCACTTGATTATTCAAAATACATACTTGTACTTAAAGAATGAATATTTTAAGCTCTTTTTCAATCTCTTGAAAAATGAATATTATTCTGAATACTGAAGAGAAGTTACTGAAGTGATTCTTGTAAAATCTAATAGAAAAACTTCAATTTCTAAGTCATATAGAGTAATATCTCTATTGAACTGTCTAGAAAAGGTTTTAGAAAAGATAATAGCTACTCAACTATCTTTTATAAGCTCTATTATTAATTCTCTTTTATTCAGTGAATAAATGAAAGATAGAAAACAATATTCTGTAATTGACACTATTCTCTCAGTTGTTCATAATATTTAAATAGTAAAGTATGAAGATCTGATCTCAACTGTAGTTTTTATTGATATAAAAGCAGCATTTGATCATGTTTCAAAGTCAAAGTTAATTGAGACTTTGAAGATATTAAAACTGTCACTTTCTGTAATAAAATGAGTTAACTGTTTTATGTCTAAAAGAATCATATAACTTTTCTTTGATGAAATGAAATAAGATAAGACTGAGATAAAAATAGAAGTACTGTAGAAATCTTCAATCTCACTTATTTTATTTGCAATATATACTGCATATCTATTCAAAAATAGAAATATGAGAATAGTGTGATCTCTGAGTTATGCAGATAGTATTGATCTAGTCTACAGCTTAAAAACTATCAAAGAGAATTTAAAAGTAATTGAAAAAGCTGTAAAGGAAATCTTTGTTAGAGCAGATATTAATCAAATTCAATTTAATATGAATAAAACTAAGTTAATTCATTTCTTTTCTAGATTCAATAAGAAAGAACTATCTCTAACTCTTTTAAATAGAGAGATTAAACTCACTGTAAATGTCAAATGATTAGAAGTATGATTAAACTCCAAGTTGAATTTTAAATATCACATTTAACAAAGAACTGTCAAGGCAGAAAGACTATTAAGCAACATAATCAGACTATCAAATTCAGAGAGAGGTCTATTCTTTCAGTCTATAAGATAGTTATATATAGCCTGTATTACCTCAGTAGCTGATTATGAAGTTCAAGTTTGATGAAATAATCAAGGGAATTTCACTGAACTCTTTCAAAGTCTGTAAAACAGAGCTTTGAGAAGAATTCTGAAAGTATTTAAATCATCTTCTATTAAAGCAATGAAAATTAAAGCTTTAATTTCTCCTTCTACTATTAGATTTGAAAAGGCCTGTATAAACTATGCTCTGAGAGTTATAAAGA
>NW_003101682.1:2582852-2613620 GCF_000003855.2 Blastomyces gilchristii SLH14081
CAGACTATGCTCACTGATTAAAAATCAATTTTCTTCTTTAAATGTTGAAAAAGTTGCTTATGAGAAGATATCTCTCTGAAGAGAAAAGCTTGAAGCTCTTATAAACTTATAAATAAGTGAACTATCTAAGAAGAAAGAATATGAACAGTATTTGAAGAGAATTTCTACAATTAATATAGAAGACTCTATTCTGATTTATTCAGATGACTTCAAAAATGAGAATTTGAATAGATTAGATACAGACATTGCTTATACTGAAGATAATATTAATTTTATCTCAGATTTCTGGAATTTAGACTGTGAATCTGAAGTCTTTGATACTGAACTATTTGTAATAGTCAAAGCTTTCAAACTCTTTCAAATAAAATCTCATAAAAGAGGAAATAGTTTGTAAGAGACATGAATTTTCTCTGATAGTCAATGTAACATGACGGAACCGAAGCGGTGGCTAGTCAGCGGCGTCACATAGAGGTAGTTATTGAGAAGTCATATGAGTGAGCTTGACTATCTTACTTGAATAGTGAGCTTGTAGGCTACCGAGTTATTGCAAGAATATCACAGATATGATACTTAGTATACTAAGAAAATTGTATAAGAAATGCAGTAACTCTCATATATATTTCAGTAAAAGAAAAATGAATCACTGACTTCTTTAATGAGAAGTCAGCATCTAGCTATTCTATATAGACAATGAGCTGATACTCTTCTCTCATTCTATAAGTGAGAATAACTGAAGTAATATCTCAGCAGTATCTCACTGTCAAGAAACAGTAATCTGCTGATCTTATATAGAAGTAGAATTCTCTTATTCATCAATCAGATCTTTCTATAATATATCTGAATAATATCATAGAGTGATTGAAAATCAGTTTGAACAGTCTGTGAAATGAATGAAATCATCTCTATGAAAGTAATGAGCTGTGTGAAATCACAGTGAGGCCTTGACACAGTCAGAGATATGATAATGTTCTTGTCTTTAAGAGCATAGTTCTGATGCTCTTAAGATTACTGAATTAGAAATTATCTTTGTTATATAGTAACAGTTATTAACTGATTTGACAGTGTATATACTGTATATGATACAAAGAAATAGATGAGTTTTTCTACTGACTGTATAGATCTTTCTTTTCTCATCTTTGTTCAAATTAAACAAATGATAAGTGAGTTTCTTATATATCAATTTGAGATGTCAAAACCATAGTTAACAAGTGACTTACAGATCTTTCATTATATTCTATTCTATGTATGAAATTCTCTGTAAAAGTAGTGTATTTTAGAAACAAAGCTAACAGTAGTAACAGGATTTTTTAAAAAGATCTTTTCTCTCTGTAACATATTTTTCTTCTCTCTCTCTCAATTGCAATAGTGAGTGCATGAGAGTATTATTCTTGAAAGATAATAAAGAGCTTATTCTGATATTTTCTAGTGAATAAATATCTTTGTGATGCAGCTGCAGTCTCTGTGACTGTCAAGAAAGCTCAGTTAAAGATGAAGACAGCATTGTCAACAGACTGCAGAAGCACTTCTCTCATTGTCATATCTTCTTCTTCTTCTCTTTCTACTTCTCTTACAGCTGTGGCAGTAGTTGCTGTGCCTTGCAGTGAGATGTCATTTCTTCTGCTGATCAGTTTATTCATGTTTAGTTCTTTCTCTACTCTCTTCATCACTGTTGCAATGCTGTCCTTTCTCTCAGGCAATACAGTGATGTATGACCCTGTGTGATTATTCAGAGAGAAACTCAGAGAGAGCTTGATTTTGAGAACAGTGACTCTGAGAAGCTCAATCTGTAGTTTCTCTCTTGCAGCATATCTGAGCCCTGCTCAGAATACTGCTGAGTTGAGTCTGCAGAGTTCTGCAGTTTCTTTATCTTCTCTCTATAAGAAGGCTTTAGTGTAGTCTCTGACTGACACTGTCACTTATCTGCACTGCACTAAGTAGCTGAAGAAAGAGGGGATTTTATATACTTATCTCTTCTCTCACTCTTGTTATTTCTGTTATATCTGCAACAATGACTCCTGTCTCTCTGTAAGTATTATCTCACAGAAAGGCATTGTGTCAGCTCTGATAAGAAGCTCAGATGCTCAAGCAGTACAGAGTGAGAATCTCAGAGCTTCAAGTATTGACAGATTTCATCAAGGCTGAAGAGATCTCTCTTACTTATCTGTAAAAGAAGATGAAAGCATGTGAGAACAATGAGTTCAAAAATACACTCAGTTGATGTGGAAAAAGATGCTTTCTCAAATGCTATTTCTGAGATTGAAATTCTGAAGAGAAGAAAGAAAGAAGAAATAGAGAAACAACAAGGTCTTGAAATACAGAAACTTGAAAAAGCAAGCAAGATTCTTGGAAAGCAGTGTCTGAGTGAGATGAATGAAGAAGTTCTGTTAATTCTTCATGATCAGGCTAGACAACTACAGAAGATGATCAAGTTCAAATATGAAATCTCAAACACAGTTCAAAAAACATTGAAAATTCCTAGTACAATCACTGACTCTTCATCTTGCTCTTCTTCTTTTTTTCCTACTTCTTCTTCTTCTTTGAATCAGAAGAAAACATATGCTCAAGCAGCTGAATCTGCTGTCTCTAAACCTGCTGTCTCAAAACCTGCTCAAAATCCTGAGAAAACTGAGAAGAATACTGCTCATACCTCTATTCATAGAAAAGTGAAAAAGAAAATGTAAAAAGACAAAAACTTTCAAATCTCCAGAAATAGAAGACTTATTCTCAAAGTCTCAAACCAGGACATTCTGTAAAGAAACAAGCTAAACTTAAATCTTACTTTCAGAATCAGAAATGAAATTAATCAGCAGTTCTTTTCTCAGTTGATGACTGATATTGAAGTTCAAAAATCAGTTATAGCTTCAATTGAGTCATCATTCTTTGAAAACTTCATTATTCTGACTATAATGCCTGAATTCAGTGCTGAATTCCTTATTCAGAATGAGAATCTCTGAAAGTCAGCAGTAGAATCTTTACTAAACACAACAATTCTATCTGAAAGAGATGAAAAGTGAGAAAAATTCATTATTCATGATATTTCAGTTGAAATTTTTGACTGTGAA
This sequence comes from Blastomyces gilchristii SLH14081, assembly GCF_000003855.2. NCBI lineage: Eukaryota > Fungi > Ascomycota > Eurotiomycetes > Onygenales > Ajellomycetaceae > Blastomyces > Blastomyces gilchristii. The sequence continues at coordinate 2,585,915 of NW_003101682.1, forward strand.
GAAGAAATGCTACTTCTCAAAAATGAATTGAAAGAATACAACTCTATTCAACTGAGAAAGAAGCCTGTATGACTAAATTCAATTGAGTTCAGACAAAGCAGGAGAAATGCCTCTGTTCTAGTATATATAAAAACACTTGAACAGTCAAAGATCTCTGAAGTAAGAGTAACAGATTTAAAAATGAGAGTTCATGAATACAAAGACTCAAGAATGAATCTCAAAGCTCAAACACAGTGTTCAAACTGTCAAAGATATGAACACTTTGCAATCTCATGTTTTAGAGACTCAAAATGTGCATTCTGTGCCAGAGATCACAAAACTAGTGAGCATAAATGTGAAACATGCTCAAAAAGAGATGAAATATGTCAACACACTCTGCTTAAGTGCTCTAGTTGTAAAGAAAAACATGCATCTAGCTCAAAATAATGTATCTTTGCTTCTAGAACTCAAAAGAACTGGAGAAAAGATGAAGCTCAAAGTTAATCTAGAACTGAAGAGAAGAGTTAAGCCAGTAGACTTATAACTGTAAGCTTAAAAAGAAGAAACTCTCAACTGTCTAAATCTTCAAACTTCAATTCTTCAGCTAAATGTAAACAGAATTTGAATCCTCAAACTTCTGTTAAGATTAGAGAATTGAGAAATGACTCTGATGATAAACTAGATATAATGCAAGCAGTTGAGATCTCTACTTTTCAAAATAGTTATAATCTACTATCTGATAATAGTGAGTAGATTCTACTCTATCTCTACTCTCTTTTAGTATGAATATATAACAAAAACAACAAAAAAAGTTTAAAAACTCTTCAAAAATCACATTTATTCAAAATAATGTGAATAGAAACTTAAATTGTATTTATTCTTGTCTTCAAATTATATTTGAATAAAAAGTTGATTTTATACTACTTCAGGAACTGAATTTTAATGCTGAGTAAAATTATATCATTTCTCATTTAAGCTACTACTGCTTTCTACCTTAAAAGTCTGAGATAAAGTCAAGAGTAGTGATCTATGAAAGAAAGAGATCAAGATATCAATTTAATCTAAGATTTGATATTATGTCTGACCCTGATATTCTGGTGAATGATATTATAGATAAAGAAAATGAGTTTAATACTATATAGCTCATAAATATCTATAATGAAAAGTCATTGAAGAAAAATAACAATATCTAGACAATTGATAGAGAATTTCTGAACATAACTTCATCAAGAAACTCTATAATTGTAGAAGATTTCAATGCACATCATTTCTGATGAAATTCAGAATTCAAAAGAGCAGTGAGAGCTGATAATCTGATTGCATAAATCTTTGAGCATTCAATAGATTTGATTAATAAGTCTGATCAACAAACATTCTTTAGAAAAGACATGAAACAGAAATCTATTATAGATCTAACCTTCATGTCACAAAATCTAATGAAAAGAAGACTTGTACACTGATTTATTGATTCAAATGAGACATCAGAATCAGATCATGAGATTATTCAATTTAATATTAAACTGAGTGAAAAACAAATGAGTGAAAATCCTCTTCTCTCTAATCAGTTTAACTTTGAAAAAGCTCATTGAAAAGCAGTTGAAGAAAGTATAAAACTGTTAAAATCTGAAAGACAGAATGAGCTATATTGAAATTCTGGTCAAGATATCTCAAATGAAATGCTTAAGAATAGAGTGAAGCTTATTACATCTATTATTCTAACAAGTGTTAGAGATAATATTTCAAAGAGAAAATCTTCTGAGTATTCAAAACCTTGATAAAATGAGAATATCTCATCTAAAAGAAAAGAATTAGCTACTGCTAGAAGAGATTGAAAGAATGATATAATATCTGATGAAAAGTTCAAAGCTGTCAGAAATGAATATTTTTCAGATATTAAAAGAGCTAAAACAGACTGCTGAAATAATTTTCTTGAAGACACATAAGAAAAGGAAGTTTTTAAAGCTTTTAACTATACTAAAACAAGAAGTGTAGCAAAACTTCCAGCCTTAGAATATGAGTTTCAGAATAAATCATATACAGCAAACTCTTTTGAGAAAAAATGTCAAGCTTTCATGAGAATTCTCTTTCAGAACTCATCAGATTCAGATTCAGATTCAGAGGAAGAGAATATATCACTTCTCAACTACATTGATGAAAATGACTGAGAATGGCCTGATCTTACACAAGATGAATTAGAGTCAGCTATCTTCTCAAGTTCTGTTAAAACTGCTGCAGGGCCTGATTCAATTAATCACTTGATTATTCAAAATACATATTCCTACTTAAAGAATGAATATTTTGAGCTCTTTTTCAATCTCTTGAAAAATGATTATGATTCTGAATACTGAAGAGAAGCCACTGAAGTGATTCTTATAAAACCTAGTAGAAAAACTTCAATTTCTAAGTCATATAGAGTAATATCTCTATTAAACTGTCTAGAAAAGATTTTGAAAAAGATAATAGCTACTTAACTATCTTTTATAAGCTCTATTAATAACTCTCTTTTATTCAGTGAACAAATAAGAGATAGAAAACAATGTTCTGCAATTGACACTGTTCTCTCAGTTGTTCATGATATTCAAATAGCAAAGCATGAAGATCTGGTCTCAACTGCAGTTTTTATTGATATAAAAGAAGCATTTGATCATGTTTCAAAGTCAATGTTAATTCAGACTTTGAAGATGTTAAAACTGTCACTTTCTCTAATAAAATGAGTTAACTGTTTTATGTTCAAAAGAATCATATAACTTTTCTTTGATGAAATGAAATAAGACAAGACTGAGATAAAAATAGAAGTGCTGTAAGAATCTTCAATCTTACTCATTTTATTTGCAATATACACTGCATATCTATTCAAAGATAGAAATATGAAAATAGTGCAATCTTCAAGTTATGTAGATGATATTGATCTAGTCTACAGCTCAAAAACTATTAAAGAGAATTTGAAAGTGATTGAAAAAGCTGCAAAGAAAATCCTCATCAGAGCAGATATCAATCAAATTTAATTTAATATGAATAAAACTGAGTTAATTCATTTCTTTCCTAGATTCAATGAGAAAGAACTATCTCTAACTCTTTTAAATAGAGAGATTAAACCCAGTTTAAATGTCAAATGATTAGAAGTATGGTTAAACTCTAAGTTGAATTTTAAATATCATATTCAACAAAGAACTATCAAGGTAGAAAGACTATTGAACAATATTATCAGACTATCAAATACAGGAAGAGGTCTATTCTTCCAGGCTATGAGACAGTTATATATAGCCTGTATTACCTCAGTAGCTGATTATGAAGTTCAAGTTTGATGAAATAATCAAGAAAGTTTCACTGAACTCTTTCAAAGTCTGCAAAACAGAGCTTTGAGAAGAATTCTGAGAGCATTCAAATCATCTTCTATTAAAGCAATGAAAATTGAAGCTTCAATTTCTTCTCCTACTATTAGATTTGAAAAGGCCTGTATGAACTATGCTCTGAGAGTTATAAAGATGAGCTCAAATCATATAATCAGAGAAAGAGTCTCTTCCTCATTTTCATCAGTTAACTCTGGAAATGAACTGGATTGAAATAGATTTCTTGATTGAAATGAAAATAATTCTTCAAAGAAAATGCCTTCTCAACTGTACAGACTATGCTCACTGATTAAAAATCAATTTTCTTCTTTAAATGTTGAAAAAGTTGATCATGAGAAGTTATCTCTCTGAAGAGAAAAGCTTGAATCTCTTATAGACTTGCAAATAAGTGAACTATCTAAAGAGAAAGAATATGAACAGCATTTGAAGAGCATTTCTACAATCAATATAAAAGACTCTATTCTGATTTATTCAGATGACTCAAAAAATGAGAATTTGAATAGATTAGATGCAGGCATTGCTTATACTGAAGATAATATTAATTTTGTCTCAGATTTCTGAAATTTAGATTGTGAATCTGAAGTCTTTGATACTGAATTATCTGCAATGGTGAAAGCTTTCAAACTTATTTAAATAAAATCTTATAAAAGAGAAAATAGTTTGAAAGAGGCATGAATATTCTCTGATAGTCAAGCTGCTTTAAAAAGACTTAGAAATAGTCAGATTCATAATGATCAAATGAATCTTGAACTGATCTTAAACTTCATTTCAAAAATTCAAAAGAGAAGAACATCAAAGCTGATAATTCATCTGCACTGAGTTCCTGCTCATATGAATATTCATGATAATGAATTGGCTGATTCAGCTGTAAAAAAAGGTTCAGAATTAAGCAGATGTGTTCAAAAAATTGTGTCCTGATCTTTTATAAAGAGGAAAATAAAAGAATCTTGTTTAGACAAGTGAAATGAAAGCTGACAGAAATAAAAAAAGAGTATACATTATTCAAGATTTGAAACAAAACCCAAGTGGAAATCTTGTTCAATTAAATGTAAAAAGAAAATATTCTCATCTATAATACAGCTGAAATTAGGACATGGCTATTTCAAATCTTATATACACAGATTTGATGATGGATTTGATTTAATAGAATGCTCATTCTGCAATGCAAATGAGAATCCTGAGTATATTGTAATGCACTGTGCATTATACAATAGTCTCAGAGTCAGATTGAAAGAGAAGTACAATCTAAATCAATTAAATATGAGATTCTTATTCTCAACTGAGACAGGAATTAAATACTTAATAGACTTTCTATCAGAAACTCAAGCAGCTATAAGAAAATGACTGAATTCAGAAATATCTGAATATGAAGAGGAGGAAATTGATCAGATATAGTTTGTTAAAACACCTATATACTATCTTTCAATAATTTGTTTCATTACAGTCTCTTATTATTTTACTTTACCTTTTTCTTTCTATTCTTTCTATTTAATGTGTCTATCTTTAAGACTGTGTTCTCTTTTCTTTTGTCATGTCAAATGGTTTCAAAGTATCAGAAGATGTTAAAATACTGCAATTTGTAAACAGTTTTTGTATTCTGAGCTGGAATTTTCTCCTTTTGCATATCTGAAATTGATGAATGTATAATAGTTAACTGTATAGATATAGGAAAAACCCTGAGAACTTTTAGATTGATAATATTAATCTTTTTATTAATTTTAAATATTTCTTTTCTCTAACTGCTTCAGGAATTTTACACTTGTGTAGTCTCATTAAACTTCTAAAAAATCCTTTAAGAGAAAATAGAAGAAGACTGTTACAGAGCTCATAAGACATCAGCTTATCACTGTGAGATTATCTCTAAAAAACTCTTTGAGAAAAATGAGAAGTCTTAAATGACATTTCTTATTCAATGTCTCTGATGTGTAACAGAGCAGTCTCTACTAGCTGTCTTATAGCTTGCAATCTCTTTCTCAGCATTTTTCAAATACTCAAGTGATTTTCATGAATTCTCTGATAATAAATAATCTTCTTATTTAACAAGGTATTGAAGCTTGCTGTAATATATTCACTTATTCAATATTTTCTTTATAAGATATTCAGTATCATTCTTGATCTCAATATTATTCAGCTGAGACAGCTCTGTCTCAGAACATTGTTTATAGAGTTTCAAATAGAAAATGTGAAAAATAGAATAAATTAATTTCAATTCTGAGAATAATTTCAACTTGTATATCTGCTTATTTATTACTTTTATTACTGAGAAAGATTCTAGTCACTGCTCACTGAGCTTCTTACACAGTCTTATTATCTTGATATTCTTTGCTGAAAGTAGTACTTGATTCTCCATTAAGAAGTTCATTAAAAGATGTTTTCAATTACAGTATTTCATCTGCTACTTCTGAATATAGTGAATACTTTTTACTGCTTTCTTATGAATTTTATTCAAAAGTTTCAATCTCACTTTTACTTCTGATACTGAGAGATACTCTATTCTCTATATCTGTTTAACATTCTAACTGTCTATTTCTGTCTTTAAAACATTGTCTGTGATGTCACTGAGTAATAAAGAATTATATTCATAATAAGTATAGAAAGAAGATACTTTTAAGATTGCATTCTTTGCATTGTTATATGTGAATTCAGTGATTAGAAGATGTTTGAGTTAATCATTCTGATAATATGAATAGAACACTTAAAGATACTGTTCTAATATCTGATTCTGATATTCAGTCTAGTCATCTATCTGTAGATGAAATACAGTACTGAGAAGACATCTTATTATAAGATGATAGTAAAAGACTGATCAGTACTTGCTAATAAAGAGAGATTCTTAATCTGTTATTAATGATTTCAGAGTATCATAATTATAAATAATGATATCTAAAAATAAGTCAATCAATTCAGAGGCTTTAATCTTTTTATGAGTAGAAATATATTTTATTATCTTTGTGAAACAGTTGATAATGATTAAAATCAAGTTATATTCTTTAACTCTTGTTGACTTTAGCAGATTAACTATAAAATTCATTGATAGATTCTGTCATGAGGTCTTTGAAACAGGCAGTGATGCTAACTCACTATATTACTTATACTGCAGAATCTTTATTCTTTGATAGATATTATAAATCTTAATATACTATTTAACATCTGCTCAGAGCTTGTTTTAAATATATTTACATTTTAGAAGCTTCTCAGTCTTCTCTAATCTGAAGTATTCTGTATGAGAATTATTATAATGAATTCTTAATAACTTCTGACACACTGCTCTACTATGAGAGACAAAGACTGAATTATTCAGCAGTAGAAGTTCACATTCTTCTAGTTATCAGTGACTTAGTTTCTTAGTGACACTGTCTCACTCAGAGTCTGTCTTTTTCAAGTTCAAACTGAATTCTTTCTTCTTCAACTTCTGAATTCAAGCTGTAGTAGAGATATCTCTCTTCTGTAATTTATTACTGAATTTCAAAAGTAGTTAAGTTAAAAGATTATAGACTATTTCATTCTTTATCAATTCAATGATAGTAAGATATAATATAAGAAACTTATAATCTTCAGTGTCAGTTCTGTGCAGAGACCTGAATTTTCTTTCATCTTTTATACTGAGTTGCACAGCTGTTCTATCAGTGCTGTTTCTGAGCTTCAAAGAATCTCAACTCTCTGCAGCCAGCTTCTTCTGCAGTAATGACAGAGGTTCTTTTATAGAATTCTTCTCTATATTAACAATATTATAATTGAGCTATCTAGACAGTATATCAGTGAGGTTAAGCTGATCTGAACAGTATTAAATATAGAAATCATACTCTGAAAGCAGCTTCACTTATCTAGCTTAATGTTCTATCAAGCTCTTTATTATCAAGAAGTAATACAGATTTATATAATCAGTGAAAACTTACACTGAATACTTACTACTCTGAAGATAATGTTATCAGATCTTAAAGAAGTCAATAATTACTAACATTTCTTGATCATGAGTATCATATCTTCTCTGTGTGAGTGATAACTTCTTGAAGAAGAAGATCACTGATCTTCATTCATGATATCTTATAGACTCTGTGAAAAAGTCTTCTCTCACAGACATTTCATTATCTGTATTCTCAGAAGTGATTATTTTCTAATTCTTTCAATGTTGAAAGGTCTTCAGTGTCAACTGTGAAAAGATTTCACAGATTTCATTCTCAGATATATCAGTCTCAAACTGACTGAGTAAGTCAGAGTTAAAGTGATTCAGTATTATAATATCTGTAAAAGTCTGTTTCAATTCTATAAATATCTGCACAGTGTCTTGAGTGAGAATAAATAATTCTATTTTTCTGTCTTTCACACTTCTCTTTAACATATCTGTAAGAAGAACAGTAATCTGTGAATATGTATAGATGAATTATCTGTAGAAGTTTACAAATCTCTGAAATATCTGCATCTCATAATATATTCACAGTATCAGTCAGTTCTTGATAATGAAGACCTGACTTCTATTCATTGAAATGTCATTCATCTTAATAATATAATCTAAGAAATCAATCTTCTGCATGTAGAACAAGCATTTTTCAGTGTTTATATAGAGTTGATACTGTCTTAAGTAACTCAACACTTCTTAAACATGAGTATCATATTCTTTCTCTGTTTTTGAGAAGATTAGAATGTCATTCAAGTATACTATGAAGAAGACATTGACAAGGCCCTGTAGCATCTCATTTATATAGATCTGAAAGATGACTGAAGTGTTACAAAGATTAAAAGATAAAATAAGATATTCAAAATTACTATACTTGATACAAAAAGCTGTTTTTCAAATATCATCTTTGTTAACTCTGATTCTATGATAGATATTCTGTATATCAAGTTTTGAGAACATCTTTACTTCAGATAATCAATTGATTATCTCATCAGTTAACAGTAATGAATAGTAATTTTTAACTATCATCTTATTAAGTCCTCTATAGTATACACATAGACATAGTCTACTGCTCTTCTTGAGTATAAAGAGTATAGATGTCTCTGTCAGACTCTTTGATAAGCATATTTAGTTCTTTGATTATGCTTTCTCAAGATATTTGCACAGAACATTTAATTTCTTTATAGATAAGTTATAAAAAGATCTGTACAGCACTGTTGCATCATCTTCAAGATAAATCTTATATTATATCTTGATATCAGAAAACTTCACTACTTCTCTTTCTGAAAAGATATTCTTATAATCTGTAAAGAGATATTATATATATCTGTCTTTAATAATGAATACTGCTGCTAATCTTGCAGTGAGAGTGATGACTTCTTTATCTGTTCTCAAGTTTCAATTATCTGTTACACAGTATATTGACTCTATCTTTTTCTTAAGATTCTTCTGATGAAACTCTTCAGATTTCTCTATCACTGTCTCTTCATAAGTGAGATGATATCATCATATCTGAGTGACTCAGTCAATGAGAGAATTGTTTTCTCTCAATTATAGAAGATCTAGAATGACATTCTTATCTATAATGTTAACTGTGTGAAGAAGCAGACTGTTTTTCTTGAAGATTTCTTCTAAGTCTGTGATCACACACTTTGCTTGAATTATGTTAAAACAGTGACATTTCATTTTATCAGTAAATTTCATATAATCTGACAGATCTATCTTCTTCTAACTCTTCATCAAAGAAAAGAAATAGAATATGAAGTTAGTATCTATCTCAGAGTTAAGTAGACATCTCACTGATATCTTCTTATTCAGAGTATTCATTGTGATTATAACATGAACTCAGAGATATAAGAATTATTAATTCTTTATTTCTTTCTCTTCTTTATCTTCTATGAATACATTTGTCAGAAGAGAAGTTAACTTTAAGAAGATATCTTCTCTATTTCTTCTCTTCTTCAGCTTCTTATAATTACTAGTATAGTGATCATCAGCTTCACAGTTAAAATAGAGATCTTTATTAAATCTTTTTTAATATTTCTTTACAGTGAGTGAAGAATCAGAATAGTTGAAATTCTTCTTTACTTTCTTCACACTGAAGCTGTCACAGCACTTTTTAGATTCTGTTATTAATTACTTAGAAGAGATTTTATTAGTCTTTTTCTCAGAGAATTGATTATTTAAATAGATCTGAGAAGTCAGATTGACAAGCTCAGTGTAATTAATTAATGAACTCTGATACTGTGATATTATTATCTATATCTTGTGAGTCAGCTTCATGAGATAAAGCTGTATCTTCAATTAATTCAAATCATCAGTTAATTCCTCTCAATATTCTTCAAATCTTACATTAAAATTGAAAGAATTCTCATTATCTTATTAATATAATGAGTTAAATCACTGCACTATTATAAAGCTGTAATTACAGTGATCTTTGATTTGATTCAGTAGAAAGTCTTTGAATTCTTCTCAAGTTATAACAGTATTAGTATACTTAAGCTCTCTCTTCTTAATAACTCAAATAGTTGCAGAGATGTCTTTAAGAAGATTAACAGTGTATATTACTTATATCTCATGAGTATTATACTGGCTCAGATTAAGGTGGAATTTCTGTTTAAGAATATAGATAAAGCTGTGAAATTCAGACAATGTATTTCTCTTATATCTTGAAAAATCTCTGATCTTAATCTCTCTATCTTCATAATAGATGTAGATGTGTAGAGACTGCAGTAGTAACAGAGTGATTGAAGAGTCTATGTCAAAATATACTGTGAGTTCAGAAATCTCAGATTTCTGTCAGAGTAGAGATGTATACACTCTGAGAAATAATGTAGAGTTTTTCTCAGAGAGTGAGATCAGATCAGTCTCAGTGTGAGTATATAAGATTATATCAGTCTATTAGAGCTCAACTAATTTAAACTTATAATCAGATTAAGTGATTTAAATTGTAATATAATGAAACTGAAGTAGTAACTAGTCAGTGATATTTAGACTGGCCGGCGGGACCATGAATTTCACATTTGATCCCATTTGGTCTGGTTCCATACATTTCTTGGCGTGAGTCCCACCAGGACCAAGCCTCAAAAAAATCTGAAAATGGACCATTTCTGAGAGAAATGGCGTGAAAAATGACCAGATTTAATTCAAGAACAGTGAAATGGGAGTAATTTCTCAGAATAAACTGTGAAAGATGATCATTCTTTCAAAATCAGAATGAGACTGAGACTGAAGATCAAAATCAGTCTCATTCAGTTCATCCAGTGATTGCTTATATAATCAGAATTTGATAATGATTATTGATAACACTCATGAAACAACTAAATACATTCTTGTGCAAGTTTATTCTTCACTTTCTCATGAAAACTACACTTCTCTGATATACTGTGATCAGAGGTATTAAACTGTCTGATAATTTCATGTTTTATAATCATGAGTTTCTTGATTGTTTCTCCTTGTAATTGTCCCTGATGATAGTGACAAATATCTCAACTTGAGTTGAACTTTCACTCCATTCTCACCCCTGCTAATGGAATTGTCAGAATATCACACATCATCAGTGCAACAGTTGAATATATACTCTCAACAATTTTTCATAACTCTAGAATTGATTTGGCATGTAAATTTGTCAGATCATCTTGAAGATAACAGTCAAATTCAGTTTTACAAGCATGTAGTTTTGCCTGATTTTCAGTTGCAATCAATGTATGTAAGTTCTGTTTCAAAGTTAGTATTATAGTTCTATGAGATATGAAGTGTTATCAAAGATCATTACTTACTAGGGAATTGTATTTCACTGTCTTCACATCTTAAACATCTGCTCATTTGAATCTCTGATAGTTGACATTGTAGTAGTCTCAGACTAATTTGACATATGAGTCTCATTCCTCCTCTGTTCAATCTTGAGAAGTATAGATGTTAACTTGACAGAAGGGATCTAGTAGAGCTGCTACAGTATAGTACTCTGCAAAAGATTGTTCAGTTTTGCTGTAGTAATATGCCAGTTTATCCCTTGCAGCAATAATAGCCTGCGCTATAGCATCATCCCAGACTGAATTTCTTTTTGAGTGATTCAACTGCTTCTCAAGATGAGCAAATAAACTGTTATACACTCACCAGACTGACTGCAGCATTGGTGTATGAGTGATTGAGACTGTCTTTGTTATCTTATAAAACTGAAACAGTAAATCAATCACATATTTCAACTGAGTTCACTTCATATCAGAAAGTTTCAATATCTGAATCTTTTCTCAATCAGAGTGTTGCACCCAATGATCAATCACCTGACACAATCAAAGAGCCTGAACAGCCATCTCATATGTTGAACTCCACCATGTTCTAACATCCTGTATCATATTCAGTGATGTGACTGATTTGTTTGTTTATTGAATATCATGAAATCATTGTTATTATTTAGAAGAGGTACAAATCACATTAGCAATGTTTCAAATCTATGATATTTAAATTATTAGTCAATCTATTCAAAATTAACAGTAGCATTATCAAAAAGCATTATCAAAAAGCAATATTAAAAAGTGTTATCAAAAAACATTATCTTTTGTAAAGTGAATGCAAAAGTTACTTGAGTAATCACTTCCATCTCATTCTCATCCCAAGAACCAGCCATCTCATTATTCTTTACCTCAATGTTAAGATTCTTTATCAGTGTTTGCACCACAAGTTGAACCACATGAGCAATGCAGGGGATATGACCTTGTTTATCATTCCAGGAATGCAAAGCTAATTTTTGCTTCAAGCTCTTCATCATAGTATAGTTATTCGCAGCATTGTCAGTTGTAATTACAAGAAGACTGAGACTAATATCTCAATAGTCATTTTTAATCACAGTCATTAATACCTCTGTCATATAATCCTCAGTATGACTACTGATCAATGATTCAAATTCAATTAATGTCTCTCAATAAGTTCAGTTCTCATCAATGTAATAACATGTAACTCTCATAAATGCAAGATTGTTTGTACTAGTTCATGCATTCACAGTGAGAGACACTCTTCAATGATTCTTCAACTCTGATTCTAGATGTTGCATATTGACTTTGTAGTGTGTCTCAAGATTGGACTGAAGACAGAATCAATGTAGAATATGAAGATTTGAATTAAGCATTTGAAGAAGTGTTCAGAATTCGGGGTTTTCAATTGATCAAAGAGAAAGATTCAGAGATATACACATGCAAAGTAATTGTTCACAGAAGTTATCAGATGAGAGTTATGAAATCAGAGTACTGATACATGATCATTTTCACATGATTTTCTTCAAATTAGAAAGTTAGTATTATCAAAAATCATTATCTGATAGAGTAACTTACCAGCTCAGTAGTAATTTTCTGATTATTTTTCTTTTGTTGTCTGCATTCTGATGACTTCAGATGTCAGGAAATTCCTTCAGAGCTATGATCAGTTCATGATGAATGTTTCTGAATGAAGTTGCAGTGATTGTAGCAGAGAGATGACTCTTCAGTAATCTGTAATACAATCTGTTGATAATTATTCCATAGTTCATCTCAATGTTTGTGTTGAGTTTTTCATAAATTTCATGACCTGAAATCAGATGTGAAGAATGAAGTGATCATTCATCATGATTGAAAGAGAGCATTCTATGTTGAATTGTAAACAACATAGACTTTGTAATTCACAGTGATTTCTTGAAGAGTTTGTGAATCTTCAGTAGAAGTAAAAGAAGTGAAAGAAGTAAATTCAGAAGACATGATAATAATTTGAGAAAGATGATAATTTATTTTCAATAACTGATCACTGATGTGTGTAAGAAGAATTAATATAAGAGAAAATAATCTTGTTTCTTAACTTAGTTATAATTTTAGTACTAACTCAGATTGAATATCATTGATGTATAAAAGTAAATAAACAATCTTGATTAATCTCTATCATATTTCTTGAAATATATTAATATTGTAAAAGAGAGTATTATCAAATTACATTATCAGATGATATCATTAAAAATATATTAATATTGTGAATATCAATGTTGAAAAAATGTTGATACTTATACATTATAGTGATTTGTGAATCATGATAGTTAAATATATATATATATATATATCATTCCTGACTTGATTACAACTTGTACAATAATTTTTGAAAACTCAAAATCAATTTTAATTATTAATAATTAAAAACTTAAACTTACAACTAACTAATATAAAAAGAAAAAAATCTACTTCTTCTCTTTCTCATTCTTCTTATCATTCTTCACAATTCACTTCTCATTCTTCTTCTTCTTCTCCTTCTTCTCATCTGAGGTGATAACCACCTCAAAATCTCCCTTCACTGCCTTCTCAGAGAAGGGTTCCTGCTGCTCCTCCCCAGCCAGGTCAACCTGCACCTCAAAATCCCACATTTTCTGGTCTGCTGCCTCGGGTTCCACCTCAGCAGCAAGCAGATTGACATGTTCAGAGAGCAGAACTGTCTTCTCAATGTCCTGAATCATGAAGTGCATTCAAGACCTGAATAAGACCTCAATTCCCTCCTTCTCTGCCAGCTTCTGCTAATCAATTAGAGAACAGAAGCATTATTAAAAATCATTATCTCTCAATAAGTAAAAAACTTATCAGTTTTGACTTCTTTGTCTCTCACTTCAACACCCTCTTAATCTTCTTCTGTCATCACTTATTTATAGTAATACTCTTCTTCTCTCTCTCTCTCTCTATCTTGAACTCAAATCATTCTCAGAACTTCTTCTAGTCTCATCACTGCTGTATGAGACTCTTCACTGTCTTCTTCTTCAATCTCTCACAGACAGCGTCATCTGCATTATTTCTATACTTAGTTCAGTCTAAATCTATCAGAAGCATTACTTAAAATCATTATCATTCTACTCTCTTACAAAGTCTCTTCAAGGCATTATAACATGTCTTGCAATCTGTCTCTTCTCACTTGAACACCTTCTTCTTCTCTTTCTTCAATCTGTGACAGTGCTCACGCGCCTTGATGATTCACAGAACTGCAGAATATTTGAAGAAGAATGACATAATTGATTTCAGTGAGTATTGAAGAGAAGTGAAGGCAGAAGAGGCAGCCAGGAATAATATAATGATAGTAATAATGATGATGATGATGATGATAATGATGATGATAATGATGATGATGATAGTGATGATGTTAATAATAATGATGATAATGATGATGATGATGATGAAAGGAAGAGTGCATTGAAATATATTACTAACTTATCAAATATAAAGAGATAAAGAAAATATTAACAGCTTTCAGAGATATATGAAAACAGCTACAGTGTTGCATAGCAACATCATCTTCATTCAATACATGCAGTGTTGATATTCTTTGTATACAGTTATCATATAATCTATATCAGAGATACATGCAGAAAACAGATCTTTATTGCTAGAGAGAATGATTGCAGCAATTCTCTGTTTTCATATTATAAAGATAAGTTATTCTCATTTCTTTCTTCTCTCTTTTCTCTTCTTCTTCAACCCATCACTAAGTTCAAGCCAGTATGAAAACTATTAAAACACTCTTAGAAACCCTCAAATTGAAGAGTATAGACTAATCAAATTTTAAATACAGAAGAATCAAATTATATTCAACATTACTAATTATTCATCCCTTCTCAATAAAACCACAGTTGCATCTTTCCCCCCCCTCTCAAACAAAACATGGCCCGCGAAAAGCAAGTACCACACCAGACCATAATAATCAACACAGCCCCAGCATGCAGGGCTGCATACACACAGTGCATGCTGAACTGAGAGACTGCATGAGTTGCAAATCAGCACCAGCATCTCAGAAAGAGCCATGCAGTGTGAGAAAGCTGCAACTCTCAGTCACATGTGCAGAGAGTGAATCATCACAGTAAGTGCATGTGCATTGCATGAAAGTAACACTTTTTGATAACACTCAGTCTCTGATATCATGAAAATAGAGTCTCTTCATGAGATTCATTTTTATCAGAAGTCAGAGAATCTTATATTTCTCAAGACCATCTTCACTCACCTTGTCTGTGAAATCAATGAGAGAAATCATCAATTTCAGCATTCTGTTCTTGATATTATTCAAGTGACAGCAGAGTCCACCCTGGCCACACTTTTTAAGTGTATATTTTCTAAATATTCACATTTATACAGATATATACTGATTATTTATTAGATGATGTTAAGACAATAGCTCATCACAGCTGTGTTACCCTCACTGTGAGAGATACACAATTGATAATAAACATTGTAAAGACTCTGAGAAGTGAGTATTTTAAAGATGCTGCAGCTCTGCAATCTTGATTTTTTTTTTTTTTTATTTTTTATTTTTTTCTTTTTCTTTTCTTTTTTTTTTTTTCTTGTTTTTGTTTTATTTTTTGTTTTTTGTTTTTTTTTTGTATTTTATATTTTTTTCATAATTAAAATTATATGAATTATGATCTGTGTTCAGAAAAGTAATGATATTTAGTAACACTCTCTGTTGAATTTTCAACAAATGAGCACTATGTTATGATATTATGTAAGTGAGAAGTGATTTCATAATCTCATTTAATGTCATTCTCAATAATGAGATCAGAATGAAAATGTGACTAAGAATTCAAACATATTCTTTATCCAGGACTAGATTTTTATTTAAAAAGTGAATCTGAAATCTTTAATATTTGAAATAACATGATTTGGAATCAATGTGATAAACACAAACCATGACCAGAAGTAATGCTTTTAGGCAACATGACAACTGTAAAGTTTGATCCTGGTCTCAGACACGGTCACACGGTCAGTCTAGTGATATTATATAGAGATAGTTATTGAGAAGCTATATAAGTGAGCTTGACTATCTTGCTTAAATAGCAAGCTTATAGGCTACAGAGTTATTACAAGAATATCACAGATATAATACTTAGTATATTAAGAAGATTGTATAAGAAATGCAGTAACTTTTATACATATTTCAGTAGAAGAAAAATAAATCACTGACTTCTTTAATGAGAAGTCAGCATTTAGCTATTCTATATAGATAATGAGCTGATACTCTTCTCTCATTTCATGAGTGAGAATAACTGAAGTGATATCTCAGCAGCATCTCACTATTAAGAAAGAGTAATTTACTGATCTTATATAGAAGTGAGATTCTCTTATCTATCAATCAGATCTTTCTATGATATATCTGAATGATATCATAGAGTGATTGAAAACCAGTTTGAATGACCTGCAAAATAAATGAAATCATTCACATGAAAGTAATGAGCCGTGTGAAACTGCAGCAGGGCCTTGACGCGGCCAGAGACGTGACAGTCAAGCTGCTTTAAAAAGACTTAGAAATAGTTAGATTTATAATGATCAAATGAATCTTGAACTGATCTTAAACTCTGTTTTGAAAATTTAAAAGAGAAGAATATCAAAGCTGATAATTCATCTACACTGAGTTCTAGCTTATATAAATATTCATGATAATGAATTGGCTGATTCAGCTGCAAAAAAGAGTTCAGAATTAAGCAGATTTATTTAAAGAATTATATTCTGATCTTTTATAAAGAGAAAAATAAAAGAATCTTATTTAGATATGTAAAATGAAAGCTGGCAGAAATAAAAGAAGAGTATACATTATTCAAGATTTGAAATAAAACTCAAGTGAAAATCTTGTTTAATTAAATGTAAAAAGAAAATATTCTCATCTATAATACAGCTAAAACTAGAATATGACTATTTTAAATCTTATATACAAAGATTTAATGATAGATTTAATTCAATAGAATGCTCATTCTGCAATGCAAATGAGAATTCTGAGTATATTATAATACACTGTGCATTATATAATAGTCTCAGAGTCAGATTGAAAGAGAAGTATAATCTAAATTAATTAAATATAAGATTCTTATTCTCAACTGAGACAGAAATTAAATACTTAATAGACTTTCTATCAGAAACTCAAGCAGCTATAAGAAAATAGCTGAATTCAGAAATATCTGAATATGAAGAGAAGAAAATCAATCAGATATAGTCTGTTAAAACAGTTATATACTATCTTTTAATAATTTATTTTATTACAGTCTCTCTTTACTTTATCTTTTTCTTTCAATTCTTTTCTATCTATCTATTTAATATGTCTATCTTTAAGACTGTGTTCTCTTTTCTTTTGTCATGATATTATCAAATGATTGCAAAGTATCAGAAGATGTTAAAATACTGTAATTTGTAAACAGTTTTTATATTCTGAGCTGGAATTTTCTGATTTTACATATCTGAAATTAATGAATGTATAATAGTTATTTTTATAGATATAGGAAAAACTCTGAGAACTTTTAATTCTTAGATAGATGTTATAGTCTCTGACTGTATATATCTATAATTAAAGAATAATAATAATAATAATAATAATTATATAAACTTTTAAATACTTAGTATTTAATTACTCTGAAATTTTAACTCTTAAATATCAGATAATTAATAACAGTGTTTCTCAGATTATAACTAATCTGTAAATCTCAATTCATAAGTTCAGTAATATAGTTAATGAGAGTGATATAACTAGAAATAAAGACTATAAAAGAAACTTAATTCAGTTAATTTAAAAGAATTTTAATAGAAGTATCTATAATTTTCAATAGAAAATAATACTGATAAATAAGATAATTTTTAAAATTAGTAATTATATAGATTGAATTCAGTGATATTACTAATATAATACTTGATTTTTTCAGTTTATAACTTATTTATGATGATTTCATCATTCATTCATCATTATACTATGATTTACAGCTCAGTGACCGTGTTGCCAATTGAAATGATGGAACAACCATAATCCGGTCGTGTAATAACCCTACGTTCTTCCGGTAAGGATGCCAGGTGATAAACTCACGTGACATGTTGTCTCCTTCGGACAATGGAGAGCCGCATTCAAGAAAACCTATCTTGAACTTCTCTCTCCCCCCATGCCCTAATTAATTGATATCTCAATCTCCTATCTCCTCCTTTCATCCATTCCTCTCTCCCTTCTGATTTGTACTGTACCTCTATTACCTAATTACCCTCTCCTCCCTCTCTCTGTCACCGCAGGCAATTTCAAATAGTCCCCCAATCTAACCCCCGGACACCTCCCTTCTCCCCTCTCCCACTTCCCACTTCACCCCGTTATCCGAATGAATAACATATATAATTAAAAGATAAGAAGGTTAGAACAGGATATGATGGACCTGCACGAAACCCAACGCCTCTTCCTCGAGTACCTGCACGATTTGAGCAACCAGTTCCACCGCGTGCCGGGCTCCGCCATCCTCCTGCGCTACATCAAGTCGTCGTACCAAAATGACCCCGTCCGCTCCGCCGTCGAGCTATTCTTGTTCCTCTTCGCGGTGAGATACCTGCTTGCGCCCAAGTATTCAACGAAGCCGAATTTCGTGCCGTTATCGGAGGAGGTTAGTTTTTTTTTTTTTTTTTTTTTTTTTTTGTTTTTTTTTTTTTTTTTTTTTTTTTTTTTGGCGCGTGGGGGAATTGCGGGTTAGGGGATGCAAGCTTGGTATGAGATGGGATATGGGATATTGATATTGGGTTGGTTGGGTTGGTTTCATTGTGCTAACTGGCTGGCTGGTTACATTGATGCGTTGCGGATATAGGAAATTGATGACCTGGTTGAGGACTGGACTCCGGAACCGCTTGTAACGGCTCCTTCAGCGCGGGATGAGGCGGAAGTGGAGAAACGGGTTGTGCTCGCTGGGTATGTGTTGTTCTCTTTTCATTTAATTTTTAAAAGAGCGAAATGCCAAAATAAAGACGATATTGTGACTCCATATACTACACACCGTGCTAACATTTTTTTTTCTGCTTTCAAAATAAACAGACCAACAGGCCCTAAGTCGAAACTCACCAACGGCCGCACCGTGATCAATCTCGCCTCTCACAACTTCTATAATCTTGTCACGAACGAAAACCTCAAGGAAAAAGCTATCCAGACCCTCCGCACATACGGCGTCGGCCCCTGCGGACCACCCGGCTTCTATGGAACACAAGACGTACACATGCGCACTGAGGCAGACATTGCGGCCGCCCTAGGCGTACCTGCCTGCATCGTCTACGCGCAAGCGTTCTCTACGATATCTAGTGTTATCCCGTCTTTTTCGAAGCGTGGTGATATCATTGTTGTGGATAAAGGAGTCAATTATGCGATTCGGAAGGGTATACAGATCTCGCGTAGCGCCGTGCGTTGGTATGAACATAATGATATGGAGGATTTGGAACGGGTCTTGAACAAGATTACGAAGGAGCAGGCGAAGAAGCCCTTGACGAGAAGGTTTATTATTACCGAGGCGCTGTTTGAGAGCAGGGGGGATATGGTGGATTTACCGGCTATTGTGCGTCTCGCACTTTTCTGTCTACCTCTTTTCTTTTTGCCCCTTTTCATCCCTTGGTCTGCCGTTGTGACAAGCAAAGCAGCTGTAGAAGCTAACTTTTCATAATGAAAAGATCGAGCTTAAATTACGTTACAAATTCCGATTAGTCCTGGACGAGACCTGCTCGTTCGGCGTCCTGGGCCGCACCGGCCGCGGAATCACAGAACACCAAAACGTCGACGCGACAGAGGTTGATATGATCGTCGGCTCGCTGGCCGGGCCCCTTATTGCTGGAGGCGGCTTCTGCGCTGGGTCAGAAGAAATTGTCCACCACCAGCGCATCTCCGCCAGCGCGTACTGCTACTCCGCCGCGCTTCCCGCCCTGCTGGCCACGACGGCTAGTGAAACCATCACCCTCTTGCAGAATAGTCCCGACCTTATCACGCAGCTGCGGGAGAATATCAAGGCGATGTGGGCCCAGCTGGATCCGCGGAGTGACTACGTCTACTGCACGTCTGCGCCGGAGAATCCGGTTATCCATCTCGTGCTGAAACCGGGTGTTGTCGCGGCGAAGAAGCTCTCCAATGAGGATCAGGTGGCTGTGATCCAGGATATTGTTGACGAGGTATGTTTCCTTCCCTCACATTCTTCGTCGTGTCTCCTCCGTTTAGCCTCTTTTTTATTCTTTCTCTTTCTTTTTCCTCCCCGCGCCTTTTCTTTTCTTTCTTCTCTTTTCTCTGCCAATTTAAATACCATTCACCTCATCCCAAGCCTAACCAACATATAAAACGTTCCTCAGGCTCTCGCCAATGGCGTCCTCATCACCCGTTGTAAGGCCATCGAGGACGACGTGATTCCCAAGCGCATTGCAACTCCCGCCCCTCCTGCTCTCAAAGTAAGCTTAACGACAGGCATATCGCGGAAGGAGGTTGAGAAGGCGGGAACCGTAATCCGCCATGCTATTACGAAGGTTCTCAGACAGAGGCGATGATATTTGTTTCGAGGTGCGGCTGGCTTGGCTTTTATGGGGGCTTGGGGGCTTTCCAGCGTTCTTTTCTGATTTTCATGATGCTGGCTTTTTTTTTCTTCTTCTTCTTTCCCCGCATGGTTGTGGGGTTTTGGTTTTGTCTTTTCTTTCTACTACTAAGATAAAGGCTTGGGAGACTTCTTGTAATTCAGTACCACCCCCCCCCCCCCCCGGGGGCTTTTATATTCTTATATAATAATGTTATTCACCTGGTCACCTACTTTTGTTCAACTCACCTGTACCCTATTATCCTCCTTATTTTTCTTTCCCCGTTTTGTCAATACATGTTGCCTTGTTTACGACGAGACTGGCGCGAACTACTGGCCATAGCTTCACTCTTGTTCACTCCTGTCCGACGCCTGTTGATTCTGTTCCCCCTTCCCTTCCTGGGCTCCTCAAGGATAATGTTACATGTATGAACCCCATAAGTGTAACCGCAGAGATTGCTTATCTGTACAGGATATTTCATGTCAATTCCAATTCCCTGGTTATGTGCCGGCCCAGGTATGTGTGTATATACATACATGCATCCATATACAATAATTCGTTCGATGTTTCAGAAAACCTCGACACCATCATCGTCATACGGCTTACATCAAACTGGTCAGCCCGTCTTATCCCCTCTGCTCTGCCCAATCGATCCCCCCATACTAAGGATGCGTCCTCAACCACCCAGTTTTTCTGTACCACCCTCCACAACATGTCATTCTATGAAACAGGACTGCTTATTGAATGAACTGCGTTTGTTATTTAATCAATGAGACCCAAGGGGAAGAGGAAGGTGAAGTAGTACATCAGCAACCTGCTAGCTGGTGATTCTCGTTTGGGTTTGGGGAGGTTAGGGTAAGTTTTTCTCAAAATTTTGAAAAAGAGAGAAGAAGGAAGTTTCTTGTTGGATCGTTCCCTGCTTGGATTGGATTGGATTGGGCTTTTGGGTTTGGTTTTTCCATCGTACCTGAGCTCCATACGTGGGTGAGGATGAGTCGTTGACAGTTGGCAGTCGGGATGATTGAGCGTATGTAGTTGGGAGCGGGTTTTTGGCTAGGGTTCTACTCTTTCTTCTTTTATATATATCATTTTTAACTAAGGTGTATCTTCTCATTCGCTTCATCTAATTCAACGGGAGTGTACTATTATTTAGTAGAGAGGATTGTTGTTTGCAGCCTGTTATTTGGTTAAGAGCCTCATTCCCACGACAACCAAATCAGGCCAACCGACTTGGGAATCCAACACCATTCCATTCACTCACATGCACAAAGAGAACCAACAACAACAACAACAACAACAACAACAACAACAACAACAACAACGCCGCCTCAAGTCTCTTTTCACAACAATAATGTCTTAGTTGTATCCGGGACAGTTTTCCTTATAAATAGAACGCTACATTGAAACCAAACAAAGAAGCAACATAAAACCTCAACTGCGACCTTATTTTCTAATGAACAGATCGGAAAAGGCCACATTGTCAGCCAGCTTGCTGTCCTGTTAGGTTTGCGCTACAATCGCAACAGTACTCTTGACCAGGCCTCTTTGGAATAATGAACGCATCAAGCCTCGGGTATCCCCTGCCAAGCCAGAGTCTTGTGTCACGCATCGTGTGTCGATTGATCAAGCTGGTTAGGTAGACCCGACGTTCAGTCCAATTTGATATTCCCAACTACTCTGGTTTGGTTCCTGGAATTTGCCCCGTCTCTCTTGAGAAAGTCTCTCTTGGGAACGAAAACGGGGCGTCCCGGAAAACTTGCCAACGAAACAAAGCAGCGAATGAGGGAAACAGAAAACGAAAATCCAGAAGGTTGTGTCGCGTTTGAGATGTCGTGGCTCCAAAGGAGAAAAAAAAGAAAAAAAAAAATCAATGCTGCGCTTGGCTTCGCTCTCTTGTCCTGGACCCTCAGTTAGATTTTTGATACAGTGATACAGGGGTATCTCTGAACGCTATATGTCAATCTTCACTAAATAGGGGCCGCTACAGTTGGCTGCATTGCCTGTTCAATAATGCAGTCGCTGATTAATGCGCCGAGGATACACCCTGCTGATTGGCTGTCTGTCTACCTTGCATATCCCGTTCGACAAGCATCCAAGCCATAAGGAGATGAGATGATGAAACCGGACAAACACGGACGCGGAGACGTCTACGGGAAATGGCGGTGTTAATTCGACTCCCATAAACAACTACGCACAAACGGTGAGAATGAGGTACGGTACGTCCCATTTGGACAACTCACCGACAAAAGCGTAGAGAAAGAGAATGGTATCGGATCTCCTCAGGGCAACATATGTGGCACTTCTTTAATCAGTTTACCGATTTCGCCTTTTTGCTACTTACAATCTTCTCTTCAAAGGAGAAAAGAAATTACCGTGTTTTCCTGCTTTGGGTTACCGCTCAGCCAATCTCTACACCCCATCGCCAACTCCCAACTACTAACAAGCACATGTACATGTTCCAATATGTATAGCAGTTCTTGCACACCCTAAGAAAAATAAAACTGGATCATGTTGCGTTCCTGGCCGATTTCGTTTCTTTCCAGTTCAACGCCGCCATTGCCTGTCCTTATCACCCCAATCTCCTCAGACCATCATTCATTCCCTTTGTTGGCAAGAGTTGATGCGCTGCCTGAAGTCGCCTTTCTCCGCGACTCCGGTGTTGGTGTTGCCATCTTGTTCGCCTCTAAACTAAGTCGATCTGTACTTCTTTCACATAACACTCGTTACTTTATTTTATTCCTTCTTCTTCTTTTTTTTTTTTTTTTATCTGTTTTAAATTCTTCAGGCCGAGCCTGGGGTTGGCTGCTGGTAATGCTCCTTTTTGTGAGCCCCGGCTTATTCCACTCCTTTTCTATTTTTGAAAGCTTTTATCTTTCTCACTACTAGTCAGTCTTTATCGAGCTATACTCGGTTGTCATTGCTCAACTAGTGTCTGAGATTTCTCCAGTCGGGGATTTTTATTTTTTATCATTCATTTTATTCTACTTACCTTCGTTACTTCTTGAGGGAGTCCTCGGCTTTGACCTTGCACCCAGTGCGCGATGGCCTCCTGAATACCTACCTGCTTCGTCTGGTAGTGATATATTGAACTCAGTCCCTCCTTATACCCTCCCTATTCAGACACCCTTGCCTTTCGCCCCTGCGAAGCAGTCCTATCTTTTACAAAATACAAACTTAACCATGCGTTGTGAATCTCTTGAACGCCAATCTCTCAATTAGCTTGTTTCATCAAGCTCCAACAACCTTGCACTTCATTGCAAAAGGAAAGAATCCCGTCGTTCATATCGCCGGCGTTGACAAATACAACCCTAGCTTCTTCGTGCACACACCAACATATTGATATACTGGAGTGGCCAGGGTCTCATTTTCCTGTTGCTGGGGCTAAATACCACCACGAAAACAGTCTCACGTTCACAACTTATACTAGCTCGTGAACTTCGAATCAGTGGGCTGTGGAGATATATATTCAACCCACTTGTTGTATGCCCTATTTCCGGGTGAGTGAAGTTTCCTTCTATCGTGTCAATTTGTGAGATCCAACCTTTTCTTCCCTGTCAAGGCTGTCCTCATATTGCTCCATTTCATTAGAACGAGGGTCGCTGAAAAGTTTTAAAGCTGCATTCTGGGCATTTACATATACTTGTTTACCTCTGCTCTTGTAATTACGGCTTCCTCTTGACTGACTGATAATGCACACACAGCGCTCCTCTCATCCCACATAGAGGGCCATCCATCCTTGGGAAATCTTCACATACATTGCACAAAAGTAAATACATGACAATGAAGACTGGTATCTTCACTATTACCGCGCTCTCTTTTCTAGGAGTAACAGAGGCCCTCCCGAGACGTAAGTTCTCTTGTTTTCTGCTTGTAATATGTACTACTATACTAAACTTAGCCATGAGATTGGAAGCTGATATATCTTGACGGCAGCCTACCGACCTCAAAATGCCAAGCGCGCGACCTTGACTAAATATGTCATTGTTGATGTGCCTGGGGTCGTCGTTTGGGTCAACCAGAATGGGAAACCTATTAAAACTGAGACCAAAGGCCTGGTGTCTACTTACACGGCTCCGCTGTCCACTGTCACGCAACACCTCCACTCGCCCAAGGGTCTAGCAACCAAAAATGTCCAACTTCCAGTTTCACCACTGCCTCCACTTCCACTTCCACCACCACCTTCAGCTGCTGCTCCCACACCTCCTGGAGGCAAATCTAACGTTGTTGACTTACCCAACTTGCCTCCACTTCCTTCGCCCAGTAAACCTTCACTTCCACTCCCTCTACCACCACCACTATCATCTCCGAAGGACCCCGCGGCCCCTAACTTACCACGAAAGGATTGGGAGGTATGCTACGCCCCATACCGAAGTGACGGCGGATGCAAATCTGAGAAAGAAATCGACGACGACTCTCCAAACTAGGCAAATACAACGTCATTCGTTTCTACGGGGTTGACTGCGATCAGGTCCCCAAAATCGTAGCTGCCGCTAAGAAGCACAACAAGAAACTGTTCGCCGGCATCTTTGACATCAACGATCTCGACAACGGTTTACACACTTTGATTGAGGGCGCCAAATCCGCCTGGCCAATCATCACTACAGTCTCTATCGGCAATGAACTTGTAAACAACGGCCAAGCCTCTGCCGATGCGGTCGTCAAAGCAGTAAACACCGCCCGCTCGAAACTGCGCGGAGCGGGTTACAAAGGCCCTGTCGTCACTGTTGACACTTTCGTCGCGCTTATCGACCACCCAGAACTCTGCAAAGCCTCCGATTACTGTGCTGCGAACTGCCATGCCTTCTTCGACCCCAATATCGACGCGTCTCGTGCGGGGGAGTTTGTCAAGGACCAGATGAAGCGTGTGTCTGCTGCTGCAGGAGGGGGAAAGATGACTATTATTACGGAATCCGGCTGGCCGAAATCCGGACAATCGAATGGGAAGGCAGTGCCGTCCAAGAAGAACCAGCAGCTGGCGCTGCAGAGTTTGAACAACGCATTTGCGAATGATGATGATGCTGGATTGTTTTTGTTTTCTGCTTTTGATGATCCGTGGAAGAAGGATATTGCGGGAACATTTGGATCGGAGAAGTTCTGGGGGATTTTGTGAAAAATGTTTTTGGGGCTGCTGTTCAATTTTTGGAATTTGGCATATTTATCTTACATTTTTCTGTTTTCGGAGGGAGTGTATCTGTGAGCTATTAGCGAGCTTGACTCTCTTCTATATTGATTTATAAGTGCAGGTGTTGGAGTAGAGAACAAACATTGAAGAGGTGAGTGAGAGGAATGTAGCAGCAGTGTTACCACAGTAATCACCTCACAATTCACACATGTAATAATGTAATCTAGCTACAGTGTCACACAATGAAACTTTTAGGGCCTGTTCGGTGACCCCGTCCAGGGCCCTATAAATCCGTAGAGTGCCAGCTTGTACGACCCTGGACGGCTCTGGCCGGGGTTATACACGCTAACCTGGCCGGATACCAAGCATGCCAAGCTGGCAGTCAGATTCATATTATAGAGTTCAACGGTGTAACTATTTAGTTGAAAAAGTGATAGATCTAAACCTATTCAAGTTAAATCTGTAGTTACTGTATACGCTGGAATGATGTGCTGACACATTCCAGTGTGGCCTGCAAATTGTGGAAGGTGTAAAGCTTGCTTGATTGAAAGGTTGCTACCTTGCAGGAAGCAGAAAACTTGACCTCGCTAAGTGCGCCACTTGACCTCGTTATGTAAGCTGACCTCGCAAATGTGGCCTGTGCCACTACCTGACCTCGCTCAATACATCTTTTCTTGTAATTTGAAACCACTCAATTATTTATCATCAATTCTACAATCAATTCAAAATCAATTTAAAATCAATTTAATACTGAAATTATTCTTGAATTTAATAATAAAGTAAGTATTAGACTGACCGTGTGACCGTGTCTGAGACCAGGACCAGATTTTTTGATAGTCTCATTACCAATTCGACTGATCTCATTACACAGTTTTAACATTAGATAGTAGTCTCATACTGTCCCAGTGAGACTTACTGTCTACTCTTGTCACATTTTCCAAATGAGATCATGATTTCCACTTCTCAATTTAAATTATTTTTATTACTTTAAATGACTTTAAATCTCATTTGAGCATTATCAAAAAGTGTTACTTTTTAAAAAATTAAAAATAGTCTAAAAAAAACCTTAAAATGTCTAAAAATAGTAACTTTATGTCAAGAATGAGACTAAATGAGATCAAATGAGACCACTTTCTCATTTTTTTCAAGTCATGATTTCATTTTAAGATCTGATATATAGTCACTTTACATGTTTTTTTGATAGTCAGTCTCAGCAGAATTCATGCCAAGAAATGTATGAGATCAGATCAAATGAGATCAAATGTGAAATTCATAGTTCTGACAGCCAGTCTAGTAAGTATTTATATAATTTACACTGAATTAATTATTAACTGATTTTCAATCAATTATTAATTACTTAAATATACAGATTGAATTTATTTTATTACTATAATTAATTAATAATTAATTCAGAATCAATTCAAAATCAATTCAAAATTAATTTAATACTGAAATTATTCTTGAATTTAATAATAATACTGAATTGATTATCAACTGATTTTCAATCAATTATTAATTACTTAAATATATAGATTAAATCTATTTTTATTACTATAATTAATTCAGAATCAATTCAGAATCAATTTAAAATCAATTTAAAATCAATTATTAACTATTTTTATCTTGATATATTTTAAAATTCTGTAAAACATCTCTTTATATTCTATATGAATTTATCTGTTTATTTAATTAATTATAAATCAGCTATACATGCTTTGATTGATTGATGAGCTGAATAAATAAGTGAATTGAAAGATTGAAAGTCAATTACCAACTGATTATTACTGTATTATACGAGGTCAGAGTTATGATTATGTAATGAGATTAAGTGACACACTTAGTGAGGTCAAGTTTTCTGTATACATCTTGCTTCTATATACACGCTAGCTTGTGAAAAGGTATATGATGAAAGGATGAGTAAGCCAGATCACGTGATCTGACACTCTCTTGAAGAATAACGGGGTTGTGATGTACGTAAAGAATAGTCGAAGATTCACTTACTCATTGAGCGTACCAATCAATCAAAGCACATATAGCTGATTCATAC
>NW_003101682.1:2613759-2663420 GCF_000003855.2 Blastomyces gilchristii SLH14081
GATGAATTCAGTCATAAACAATTCAGTATAAATTATATAATACTTACTTTATTATTAAATTCAAGAATAATTTCAGTATTAAATTAATTTTGAATTGATTTTAAATTGATTCTGAATCAATTGTTAATTAATTATAGTAATAAAATAAATTCAATCTATATATTTAAGTAATTAATAATTGATTGAAAATCAGTTGATAATTAATTCAGTGTAAATTATATAAATACTTACTTTATTATTAAATTCAAGAATAATTTCAGTACTAAATTAATTTTGAGTTGATTTTAAATTAATTCTGAATTAATTGTTAATTAATTATAGTAATAAAATAAATTCAATCTATATATTTAAGTAATTAATAATTGATTGAAAATCAGTTAATAATCAATTCCGTGTAAATTATATAAATACTTACTTTATTATTAAATTCAAGAATAATTTCAGTATTAAATTAATTTTAAATTGATTTTAAATTGATTTTAAATTGATTGTAGAATTGATGATAAATAGTTAAGTAATTTCAAATTACAAGTTTTCTACTTTCTGAGATAAAGTTTTCTGCTTTCTGACTAGGTTGTGAAAAGTTATATAATGAAAGAATTAGTAAGTCAGATCACATGACCTGACACTCTTACTTACCAGAGTAACTATACATGATGTTATATACAAAATTCACCTTTAAATCAAGTACAGGTATAAAAAATGACTGAAAAATATGTAGTAATGAAAAATCAGTTATAAGATATATTATTTTTTATTTCTCTATTTCTTCATCTTCATATTCTTCTTTCAACACATATATTTCAATGTTTTAAGTGATTTAGTAAGCTTATCTACTGTTTTCTTAGCAGATGAAATATATCAGATAGTTATCTTATTCTTATAGATAAGATTCTGAAGAATGTGAAAACAGACCTCTATATACTTCAAGCAGTATGAAATTGCTTTGAAAGAGAATAGCTCTATGACAGACTTATTATCAGCATAAATTATATAAGTCAGATTATTAGCTGTGATAGAAATAAGATAATTATCAGTATTCAGATTATTAAAATAGAATGAAATAAATTCAGTGTCTTCTAGAAGCTCTCAGAGACAGATAAGCTTATATATAGTCTCAGAGAATGTGATATATTCAGCCTCTGTTAATAATTTAGAAATCTCTGTTTATCAGTAACTCTGTCATACAATAAGACTATCTGTTTTATAGATGATATAATCAGTAGTTGAATAAGATTCTGAATCTCTATCAGCTTAATCAGTATCTGTATATACTACAGGTTCAATTTCAGCACCTCTGTGATAGATTATACTCTTATTAAGAACTCTGTAGATATCAGAGTGTATACTTGTATATAGCTCAGTTCTTTGATATAGACTGAAAGCTGAATCATTTAAGAAATTCTGTAGCAAAGCTCATATCAGAATATGTATTGAATATCAGATATTACAGAAATCTGATACTGAAGTAATAGAATTATAGAGTAAATTCTGCTATATATGTAATTAATTTCTCATTATTATTTATAAAATCAACATTCTTCTTCATAGAAGTGAATGTAGAATAATAGTTATTTATTGAAAACTTCTTCAGAAGATTTCTTATAAAGAGAAGTTAAAATAATGTTAATAAAGTTAAATCTCTATCAATCTTTATACTCAGATAGTGATTGTGTGATTCAAAGATTGCTTAAGTCAGTGTATGATTACAGGCGTACACCGGCTTCTTATATACATTATCTAAATTAATTAGTGACTGCTAGAGCTTCTTTACATTTGTAAGTGTGTTCAGAAGCAGCTGTATTATTATTCAGCAGTCATATATTCTTCTTCTTGAAGAATAACGTTGTTATGTTATGTGTGTGTAATCTATCTACGCGAGTTACACTAAATGAATAGGTTGGGGTGGCACATGACTAAAGTAGATGTAGTAATCACTAACACTCTTCCTTGCTACACTGAGATCTATAAGCTTCCACCCAGAGCCTCTCTCATTCTCAAATCTTTCAAAAACATAATAATAATTAATTACATTAATCAGACTCTGATTTTCTTATTAGAAAAGATGTCTGTACAGCAATAACTGTAAAAATTAAGAAATACATACAAAATTCATTGATCTGCTGTATTATTATTATTATTCAATCATTTCTTTCTGATCTCTTTCAAATCAATTCTTTTGATAAAATCTTCAAATGCAGGCTTCATCAGTGACTTGATAAGTCTGATAGCTATATTCACTATAGAATTAACATGTTTCATCATGATTTTCTCTTTTTCAATTAAATTGTGAAGAATATGATATCTGATCTTGATATGATATAATCTTCATATTAAGAATTCTCTCTTTGCTAGATTGATTACTCTCTTATTATTAACTTATAGATGTAAGCATATTTTTGCTTTTTCATCATTCATCAACCTGGTATCATATAACATATTATTTAAGCAGACTATCTTATAAGCTGTCTTACTAGCTGTAATATATTCAGCTTCTGTGATTGATTTAGTGATAGATATCTGTCTCTCTGACTGTCATGAGATCAGTGACTCATTAATCAATATAATATAGCTGATAGTCAATTTGTATTGAGAATTCACTTCTGCTCAGTTCAAATCACAGTATATTACAGAACTCAGACTCTTATTACTGATCTTCTTTCTGTATAATATGTTATAATTTTTTATCTTCTTGATATAATGTAGAACATGCTTCAATGCTGCTTAACATACTTTGTATGAATATGAGTTAAAATATGAGAGATAGTTGATCATGAACATCAGGTCTGACTGACTGCTTGAGATTAAATACTGCAATGATCTCAATTCTTGATGATATCTTAGAGCTGTAAAGTTATTATTCAATTCATCATTCTCATCAGGTGAAAATTTCAGTTGTATGCCTGTCATCATTGAAGTTCTCACAGAGTTGACCTTATTCATTTTAAAATCTTTCAATATTTCTTCAACATAACAGCTCTGTGTAATCACTAGATTTTCATCTCAGTATTTAATCTTTATTTTCAGATAAGATTTATTCTGTTTAACTTCTTTTATCTTGAATCTTTTTCTAATTTTTATTAAAATTCACTCAATTTCACTCTCTTCAGGCTCTGTGATTTCACAGTCATTGATATATAGTGTCAAGAATAACTTATAAATTGAATGATAAAGAAATCTGTTATTATAAGATAAGATCTTGAATTCTAGATTCATCAAGTATTCTGTTGTAAGAAAATATGATGTTCTTACTGCCTGTTTCATTCTGTATAAGCTCTGATATACAAGCTCTACTAATTTACTACAACTGTGCTTGATCTCTGTAAGTAGTTACATAAATATCATCTTATTCTGAGGCAATACTCTATTCAAAAATGCAGATATATAGTTAATTAATCTGACTTTTCAACTCCTTACTGTTGATATAGTGAATAAGCTCTGTAATATAGATTCAGACATCGCTGCTGTATATAACTTATTATAATAAATATCTTGTTATTGTAGAAATTCTCTAATCACTTAATACGCTCTAAAGTGAATGATTTCATTCTTGTTATTCAATTTTCAATTGTACACTTATTTATCTGTAAGAATGTTCATTTCTAGAGTCTTTTTAATAATAATATATGTCTTCTTCTATTCAAAAGTTTTCACTTTCTTCTTCATTGTCTGATATCAATGTTTTCAGTCATGACTTCTTTTAATCTCTGTCAGTGTAATTGAATAATCATTAAGAACACTGAGTACAGAATCTTCATCATTCACAGAGTTATTTATATTATCATTGACAAGTTCTGTCTTATCATCTAGTAAATATATTAGTTTCAGCATGCTGTTCATATCACTATCAGTAAGCATTTTTAAAACATCAGGTTTATTCTTTATAAGTCTTCTTAGAAGGCAGTGTTATCATCTCTTTATAGTGTTAAGAATATTCAATTTCTCTGACAGTTTGACTACTTCTTTAATAGCATTTACTGATACTTCTTCTGTAGTCAATTCTTCATTAAAAACAACATCTCTTACAATCTCAAGCTTTCAGATTGCAGGGTCTCAGATATGATATTAATGCAGTTCTTAATATTCAATTAATTATTATTACTTACTGTCAGTTCTATCTGTAAGCTTATTGATAATGTTCAGATTCTTCTTATACATCTTACATTCTCATCTGCATATTCAATGAGCAGAAGATTGAACATCTGTTCAAGCTTTAAAAGAGAATAATGAGGTTTCTCTCTGATATCTGTAAATCTTCATTGATGTTGAAAATGTGTTGATTATTATGACTGTAGCTTGAATAGCTTCATCTCAAAGTTCTCTTACAAGCCTGCTGTTAAATAGTAAGCTTCTTGTCTTTTCATCTATAATATGATTGACATGTTCTGCAGAGCTGTTGAACTGTGATGTATCAGATATAGTGATCTCATATATAATCTCTTTTCATCAGCAGTAGATCTTTAATTCATCACTTTTAAATTCATCTCTATCATTTCAGTGTAAAGTCTCAATTTAATATTGAGTAGTGATCTCAATTCTGTTAATAAAGATTATCAAATGTGCAGTGATCTCACTCTTTGATATTATAAGAATAATTTATCTGTAGTATGTGATATTATCTGTAAGACTCATTCAATAATTAGCTCTCTTATGAGTAGAGAGGTTAATTTTATTATATAGTATACATTTATCATCTGCAAGGTTCATGAAGAATCTCATTACAGGTTTAACAGTTCTTATCATTGATATAAATGTTGAATATGTCATTTTTGTCTGTATACAGATCTTGCAGAATGGCAAAGCTCTGTCACTCTTAATTCTCATTCTCAGTTGTAAATCTGCTGCTAATTTAGTGATATTTATAGAATTGAGATAATCAAGCTTTTAATGCTATTGTAATATTGTGTGTTCAACAATCTTAATATTCTTATTAAATAATACTAGCAGAGAATCTTTTTTCTCTGCAGACTGTAGAATTTTTACAGGTTCAAATTTATTATTTAATATTATAAATTGAATCAAGTCTCTAGTCATTGATTGTTTTTCCAGAATGTAGATATTCTTATCACTTAATTTAACAGTAAAACTCAATATCTTGTCAGAAAAGATTAGTAAGATTGAATGAGTGTTTTCATAGATCAGTTACTTATATGTATAGCTCTGATGTACAAGCTTCTCAAAACTTATAAGATTAATCTTCAGCTTGAGAATGTAGTAGATGTTCTGCAGTAGCAGATTCACTTCTTTAACTGATATATTCATCTTTTCTATAGCTGTTGCAGAAGCTGTTAATCTGTCAGTTATCTTTAATATAATATTAATCTTCTGCAGTATTATCAATATGAGATTCTTGCAAGATGTAGCATGAGCACTGAATTCAGAGTTCAGAACCCAGGTATCTTTGTCAGTTTAATCAGTAGAATAGACTGTTTCTGTTGTATAAAATACTTACTCAATGACATTATGAACTGACACTGAGCCTGTTTCATTCTTATTCTTATTCTTACTGCAGCTAGTAGAGCATTTTTCAGGAAATTTCAATCAGCAATCTGTTTGAATGTGGCCAATCTTCTGACAATGATAACACATTGTGATTCAAAGGTTGCTTAAGCCAGCGTACGATTACAGGCGTACGCCGGCTTCTTATATACATTATCTAAATTAATTAGTGGCTGCTAGGGCCTCTTTACATTCGTAAGTGTGTTTGAAAGCGGCTGTGTTATTATCTGGCAGTTGTACATACTTCTGAATCACATTCTCTCTCATCAGATTCAGTCATACTTACATGATTATAACATACACTCTAGCTTCATGCGGATTAGCATGCTAACTACTAGTATTTGTGATAGTGTAGTCTATCTCTGATTCAGCTAGTGTTCTGTGTACACTCTTACAAAGACACTTTCACTATATTATATTACTTATTCACTAACTTTTTTCATTCTTCAATCATCTTCTTTATTATTATCATTATTAAATATTATCATCTTATTCAAGATTTCTATCTCTTCTTCTATTTAACACTTTCTATCTGTTCATCTATTACATCTTATACATGTCTGGCAATGACTTTCTATTTTCATAAAAAGTATTATCATAGTGCTCATATCAGGCAGTTCATTAACAGTGAGTGTAACACATTGTAAAATATAATCAGAACTTGTTTATTCTCTAATAATTATCAGAATATACTACTATAAATGACACATCTTCTTTCTCTTCTTATACACTCTCAATATTTTTTTTCTAGCAGGCATCTAATCATGTTTTACATGAATACAGATGCTGATATTTTATAATGTATGAAAATAAGTGAAGTGTGTATAATAACATTTGTCTTTTACAGCTGACTCTTACAGTTAATAATTAATTCATTATCTCTTCTCTTTTCTTACACTTTGTCTTTATCTGCTAGTTACTACTCTTATACAATCTCTATATAATACAGCATTCAGTGACTAGGTTTAACAGCTTTCATCTTCTGTGATTCTGTCTCATGCATTATACTGTCTCTCTTTACTCACTTAGATGACTACAGTAAATAACTTATTAAAACTAATCTTATCTGATCTCTGAGCATTCTCAGAAGTTGAGATGACTTAATCTCATATATCTGCAAATGTTTCAGATGCTTTCTCCTCTATTGTCTCTGTGATTGAACTGGTGTAAACAGTTAAATCTAACTCTGAATTTCTTTTTCTTCTGTGATCTGATTCATGTGCAAGTCTGCTGCTTTGAGACTGTTCTTTATCATATTACATCTACTGTCTGTGATGTATTATTATACAATCAGCTACAGTCTTATCACTTATTAAAGTGTGATATTTATCTGATTTCTTCATTTCTTCTCATTCTTTTCTTATAATTGTGAAAAGATTAGAATAAGTGAGATTATCTGATTTATAAGTATCTATAACTATAATTTCTCTTAATTTGTAAGGCTTTTCAATTATGAGTCTCTTCTTTTTTAACACTGATGATAGTGCTGTGAATAATCATAGTTCACTCAGATCTTACATCTTTGTCTTTATAAAATATAAATTATTTATTAAGTTGTGTAAGACCTGTCTCTCTGATTTCTTCAATGTATAAGTTGTCAGAGAATGTGATTTAAGTATTTTATAGAGCTTAAATTATCTAGATTGAAACTTCTCAGAACTCTCATTATATATGAGAACTTACATTCTTATCTTGAGACTTGATTTCTTAACTAGTGAGTCTTGTATTCTTTTTAATTGAATTGCTCAATTCAGAAGTAACTTATTAGCTTTTACACATGTGTGACTGATCTCTTTCAATCTTGATTCTGTGTCTGTGACTGTTGTGTCTGCAACTGCTGTTCTCTCTTTCATCTCTTCTGAAACATTCTTCAGAATGCACGGATGCAATTCATACAACAGGTAGAATGATAAATGCTTGAAGACTGCATGCTGCTGAACTCGTGTGACTAATAGTGTTTGACTGAGATATTCATCTCATAATCATGTCAGCTTACTCACTAGATATTTCATCAGCATGTTGTTCAATATTTCATTCAAATGTTTCATCTTTCTGTTCATTTGTGAATAATATAACATTGTTCTACAATGTCTTGTCTGTAACTGACTTATGAAATACCTCACTACTTCTTCTATGAGATTCACACTGTTATCAGTTAGAATCTCACATGGCATTTCATAGTTAACATAGATCTCATTATGTAGAAACTTTATCATCATCTTCTCTATTATCTCTGAAACTGCTTTTGTACCTGATCAGTCAGTAGTATAATTAATAGCAGTGATTATTCATTGATTTTCATTTGACATTTACAGCAATATGTCTATGAGATTCACTTCTTATTGTTTGAACAGTTGTATTGTATATTTCATCTGATATTGTACTTTCTCATATTCTAATTCATTCTTAGATTCTTTCACAATCTGATAATTCAAGCACTCATGAGTGTATATCTGAATGTTCTCAGTCATGCTTGATCAGTATACTCTTGATTTAAGTACACTCATGAGTTCAGAGCTTTCTAAGTGACTGAATTCCTTGTGTATGTGAGTCATTAAGTTGTATCTAAATGAATATTCTAGATAGAGAGCTTCTGTATATTCTAGATTGCAGTAAAAAATAATATCATTTTTCAATTTTCTTAGCTTGAAGTTCAGAAGTATCTCTTCTATCACTTTCACAAAATGCTTATCATCTGATATCTTGTCATTCTTTAAGTGAGAGATTATTGTATTCACTCATTCTGATTTCTTATATTCTCTCAGTATATTTAATACAAACTTCTCTTATATCTGATTTATAAAACTCTCACTTATGAAATCAGGTCTGTAACTGATTATATCAGATATCACAGTGTTCAATCTCTTTCAGTATTTAATATAAAGATTGTACACTTGAAACTCTGAGATTCAATATACTAAGCATTTGAAAGGTTTTATTATTGATTGTAGATAGACAAGACTTTCATGATCTGTAATTATTATTGTTATATGTCTGTTGTTGATATATCTATCTCATAACATCAGTACATGCTTGATTACTAGCAATTTCCTTTCATACACTGAGTAATTGAGCTCAGTGCCTGATAATTTTCTATCATTGTATATTATCAGATGCAGCTTCTTTTTTTTACTCATCTGTAGAAAAATGCTTCTGATAGCTCATTCAGATATATCTGTCTTAATGTAGAAAGATTTATCATGATCTGATTGAATAAGCACTGAGAATATTATTATATATTCTCTCAGTGTGAGAAAAGCCTCTTCATATATAATATTTCAGATGATTGAATAAAACTTCTTCTTTTACAGATTTGTATCTATTTCTCTTAAGAGATCTGAGAGTGATGCAGATATTCATGTAAAATTCTTGATAAATCTGCAGTAATATGAGATCAAGTCAAGAAACTGTTGTATATAGTGTATATTTCTCAGTCATAGTCAATTCACTATAACATTCAATTTCTCTGAGATGAGATATATGCAGTCATCACTCACTATATATTCTACAAACTCTAACTCTTCTGTTTCAAACACATACTTTGTTAATTTAATATAGAGCTTATACTCTGTCAGAGTTATAAGCACTTCATTGAGATACTTCAGATATTCATTATATGAGTTTCAAAAGACTAGAATGTTATTGAGATATATAAGATATGAGATTTCATTCTGTTTATAAAGAATCATACTCATCATTGTTTGAAAGATGACAGGTACATTTATCAGATTAAATGATATTGTCAGAAATTCAAACTTTCTTCATTATGTATTAAATGCAGTTTATAATACTGACAGTTTGTCTACATGAATCTGTCAGTATTCTGAGAGAAGATTAATCCTTGATAGATATTAGACATTTTTAACTGTATTTAACTGTTATTGAATCTGTGATAGTGAATATTCATTCTTGATTATAAGCTTGTTAAGTGCTTGATAATTAATACACATCTGTCACTCTTCATCTGTCTTTTTCATGAATAGAACTGAAAAGCCTTACACACTTGATGAGAGTTATATAAGATCATATTCTAGAAGATCTGTGATCTGATACTTCTATTCTTTGAGATGCATTTGTGACAGAGAGTATGCATTCTGATTGACTGATTTCATATTCTCTGTGTCAATCTCATGTATGAATCCTTGTTCTGACAGCAATTCTGATGAAAGATCTGTTTGAAAGATCTTTTTATACTTCTTCAGAAGCTTCTTTATATACTTGTTCTTCTATATATTCTTTATCTTGATTTTCTTCACTTCTGAGTTCTGTATAATATACAGAATGCTTTCAGATGAGATCTTGTGAATTATTCTCTTTACTTGTTAATGTGTAAGCAGATTTAATTCTTCTATATCAGAGACATGAAATGTTCTTCTCATATCAGTTGATAGAATTGTATGAACTGTTTTCTTCTTATCAGTCAATTACATATGACATGTACATCATTGAATCTGTGAATTGAATCTTTGAAATTAATTAAGTCTGAGAATAAGATTGTATTTCATGTTCTGCAGCTTTTATACTCAAATATAGTAAGATTATTCTCTGAAGTGCAAGAAAACTCTTACTCTTGTAGATAATATTAAATATCAGTTATCAGATAATCTTATATATTAAGAATTCTTCACTCAGTGAATCTCTTTCAGTCTTCAGATTATATAATTATTAATATATTATATAAAAGCTTCTGTGTCTGCTAACACTTTTACAGTCATCTCTCAATTCTTACTCAAGTGCTCTTTATACATTAACATTTCAGATCTCAAGACATTAAGATGAGTATCTGCTTTATTATTCTTACCTGCATCTCATTCAGAAGCCTGCTTTCTCTTGATATTCACAGAATTCAGAGAGTCATCTAACATAGATATCTCTTTCACTTTGAAGACTTTTTATAGAATATCAGTGAGTATCTCTGAGCTTACTAATTCTGCTAGTTTTTTAACTCTCTTACTTCTCTTAACTGCACACACTGTGTGTAATCTTTTATATCATGATTTTAATATCTGTAGTTGAAGCAAGCTCAATGCTTGTAATATCAAGATTTTTACTCAGAGAATCTCTTTTTCAGAGAATTCAGCACTTTAGTAATAACATTTAAATCTAGATTCATTATATTCAGATGTGTGACTTGTATTATAGAAGTCTGATTATTTATTCTCTATTAAAATATACTTAATTGCAGTATTTTCTGTTACAATTGACTTGCTTATTCTCATATAATAAGAATATTATACACTTTCTTCACTGTGTCTGATTATAAGGTTAAGTATTTTCATTTCACTCTTAACTCAGATGTAAGATTATAAATGAAGATCTATAAATAGAAAGATGTTAAAAGCTCTTCATTTAATACAAGATAGTATAAGCTCAAGTATGTGAAGTATGATGTAAGATTATTCACTTATCTACACTCAGTGAAGTGTTTGTAATGCTTATCTTATATATTCACTTTCTCAAAGTTATACAAGATTCATTTGAAAAACTCATTCTATGTTTATAAGAATGACTATTATTTCAGATCTGTGAGATTTATCTTTTTATCAGTTATTCACAATGACTTCACTTTTTCATGTAGAAATGTAACAGATTTTAAGACTTGTTGAAATTTTATTAACTGTCTATCTGTAAGTTTATATTCAATCTGATAATATAATTGCATCTGACTTAGCCAGCTGATTGCAGCATTATTTTTTCAGTCACTATTAAAGTTTAATGACTCTGACAGATTTCTCAGCTTAATGTATCTTATGTTCAGATTCTCATTCTGCACAGTGATCTCTGATGATGTATACACTTTTAAAGAGATTGTGAACAATCATGATAAGATCTTCAGATTCAGTGTAGTTATCTATCTGTATAATCATTCAATCTCTCACTACAGATCTAAGACCTGGTTTTCTCTATTCTTATTAATGATGATGATTGTATCAGTGAAGCTCTTCATAGTGAATACTTGATTTACAGTGAATGCTAATTGTTGTTTAACTTCTATCTCAGTCTATCACTGTGTAAACAAGGCCTTGGTTTTATTTAGAATTCTTGTACATGTATGAAGCTTTGATTCTGATTCAATAATCTTGATTACTTTTCTTACTACTTTGAGTAAACTCTCTAAGAGGTTCTGCATATCTTCTGGTTCAGATAGCAGAGAAGAGTGTTGTTTATATTAACTAGAAAAGATATTCATTTCAGTGATTTTTCATTAATTGTATAATGTCTATTATTATATCACTATATTATTATATTACTATATCATTATATCACTATATTATTATATAATTTCTGTTATTATTATATAACTTCAGTGATAGCTATCTCTCTTTTATTCTTCTGAGTAGAGAGTGATCTTCTTTGAATCTGATTCACTACTTCTCTCTCTTTTCTCACATTTTATCTATTCACATATGTGGCATTTATCTGAGTATAAAGTTTTTCTTTAACAAGCAGAGCAGTATCAATCACATGCTCTTCTACTCATCACTTCTTCATACACTATCTTTTGAGGTGTTTTAGAATCACACTGACATGATAACTATGAATTGCTTCATAGACAGAATTATCATGCTCTGAAGAAGCCTGCACTTCTCACTAGTTTTTAAACATGCTATCAGATATGATTCAAAGATTGCTTGAGTCAGCATACAATTACAGGCATACGCCGGCTTCTTATATACATTATCTAAATTAATTAGTGGCCGCTAGGGCCCCTTTACATTTGTAAGCGTGTTCGGAAGCGGCCGTGTTATTATCCGGCGGTCGTACGTTCTTCCGAACCACAATATTTTAGTAGCATTATTACTCTTTCTATCTGACTTGATGAAATCTTTGTTCTTGTTCTCAGAGATCTTCTTCTTCTTCTTATTCTTTTTATTCTTTCTGTTGAAATCTTGAGTAGTATTTACAGAGGTCTTTTCATTGAAGATGAGAGATTCATCAGTAGCTGGCAATTATAGAAGAATATCTTAACATAATCTCATGAAATTATCTTTAAGTATTCTAGTATTCTCATTCTTCTCTATTACATTTATTTAATTCTTTATAAAAGATAATTAACCTTTACTAATCTCTGTAAGAAGTCTGTCAAAAAACATGAAATCTTCAATATTATATCTTAATCAGATATAATCAGTTCTGATTGTAATTAAATGTTTAATAAATATGTAATCAGAACTCTTTGATTTTAATATCATCTCAATTAATTCTTGAAACAGATAAGTTCTGTGAATAGCAGACCTCTCAGTAAAATTATTCTCTATAATAGATTATAGAGAATAAGCAGATAGTTGAGACTTCTTAAGTATAATAAAGTGAGATTTGATCTGCAGAGTGATTACAGACTATATATAGTTATATAACTAGATATTTCATTCTGATTAAAAATGTTGTATATTCATACTGATATTCTCATCAGAATTAATCTACTTATTATTAAGAATATTATTCATTTCAGATTATCTCACTATAAGCAGATTCTCTTCTTTTTATATAGAGTAATTTACAGAGTTAATGAGTATAACAGACTTCTTTATACATCTTACTTAATCTCTAAATTCATTAAAAATCTTTATTAATGCAGATATTCTACTCTTCTGTTAAAGATAGTTTATCAAATTTATACTAAGCTCTTCATTTTTATCTCTGTCTATCTTGATTCACTTAACTTCATACTGAAGTCTTGCAATTTCTAGTCTCATGCAAGTCTTCTCACTTATAGAGCTATTATCATTTCAGTCACTTAAGCTCTCTGCATTGTCTAACATCTCACTGATACCTTCAATCAGATCTTTATATTTATTAAACTTATCAGACTGTTTCTCTGCAATGATTTTATCTGACTTAAATATCTCAGAAGTTATCTTCTGATTTATTATTAATATTAACAGTGATCTGTGATCTTGTGTTTACTACTCTGATATTTTCTCATTTCTCTATCTTGAAGACATATATTCTTTTATTAAGTCAGATGTTCTCTCAGATCTTAGATTAATCATGAATTCAATCACTTAATGAATTATCTAGACATGCTTGTAATAATTAGACTGACCGTGTGACCGTGTCTGAGATCAGGATCAAACTTTACAGTTGTCACATTGCCTAAAAGCATTACTTCTGATCATGGTTTGTGTTCAT
Source organism: Blastomyces gilchristii SLH14081 (assembly GCF_000003855.2). Classification (NCBI taxonomy): domain Eukaryota; kingdom Fungi; phylum Ascomycota; class Eurotiomycetes; order Onygenales; family Ajellomycetaceae; genus Blastomyces; species Blastomyces gilchristii. Next base: position 2,627,392 of record NW_003101682.1, read on the forward strand.
CACATTGATCTCAAATCATGTTATTTCAAATATTAAAGATCTCAGATTCACTTTTCAAATAAAAATCTAGTTCTGAATAAAGAATATGTTTGAATTCTTAGTCATATTTTCATTCTGATCTCATTATTGAGAATGACATCAAATAGAATCATGAAATCACTTCTCACTTACATAATATCATAACATAGTACTCATTTATTGAAAATTTAACAGAGAGTGTTATTAAATATCATTACTTTTTTAAACACAGATCATAATTCATATAATTTTAATTATGAAAAAAATATAAAATACAAAAAAAAAAAAACAAAAAATAAAAAACAAAATAAAAACAAGAAAAAATCAGAATGAACAAAAAAAAAAAAAAAAAAAAAAAAAATAAAAAAAATCAAGATTGCAGAGCTGCAGCACTCTTAAAATACTCACTTTTCAGAGTCTTTATAATATTCATTATCAACTGTGTATCTCTCACAGTGAGAATAACACAGCTGTGATAGATTATTATCTTAATATTATCTAATAAATAATCAGTATATATCTGTATAAATATGAATATTTAGAAAATATACACTTAAAAAGTGTGGTCAGGGTGAACTCTGCTGTCACTTGAATAACATTAAGAGCAGAACACTGAAATCAATAATTCTCTTCATTAATTTCACAGATAAGATAAGTGAAGATGATCTTGAAAAATATAAGATTCTCTGACTTCTGCTAAAAACAGATCTCACAGAGAGACTCTATTTTCATGATATCAGAGACTGAGTGTTATTAAAAAGCATTACTTTCATACAATGCACATGTACTTACTGTGACAATTCATTCTCTGCATATATAATCAAGAGTTGTGACTTTCTCACATCACACAGCTCTCTCTGAGATGCTGACACTGGTTTGCAACTCACACAGTCTCTCAGTTCAGCATGCACTGTGTGTATACAGCTCTGTGTACTGAGGCTGTGTTGATCATTATGGCCTGGCGTGATACTCACTTTTCACAGGCCATGTTTCATTTGAGAGGGGAGAGAGGAAGACACAACTGTGGTTTTATTGAGAGAAAATGAATAATTAGTAATATTGAATGTAATTTGATTCTTCTGCATTTAAAATTTGATTAGTCTATACTTTTCAATTTAAGAGTTTCTGGAAGTGTTTTAATAGTTTTCATATCAGCTTGAATTTAGTGATGAATTGAAGAAGAAGAGAAAAGAGAGAAGAAAGAAATAAGAATAACTTATCTTTATAATATGAAAACAGAGAATTACTGCAATTATTCTTTCTAGTAACAAAGATCTGTTTTCTACATGTATCTCTGATATAGATTATATGATAACTGTATATAAAGAATATTAACACTGCATGCATTGAATGAACATGATGTTGCTATGTAGCACTGTAGCTGTTTTCATATATCTCTGAAAGCTGTTAATATTTTCTTTGTCTCTTTATATTTGATAAGTCAGTAATATATTTCAATGCACTTCTTCTTTCATTATTATCATTATTATTATCATTAATATCATTATCATCATCATCACTATTATCATTATCATTAACATTATCACTATTATTATCATTATTATCATTATTATCATCATCATCATTATTATTAGTATCATTATATTATTCCTGACTATCTCTTCTGCCTTCATCTCTCTTCAACACTCACTGAAATCAATCATGTCATTCTTCTTCAAATATTCTGCAGTTCTGTGAACCATCAAGGCGTGTAAGCACTGTCACAGAGAGAAGAGAGAGAAGAAGAAGATATTTAAGCAAGAGAAGACTGATTACAAGACATATTATAATGTCTTGAAGAGGCTTTATAAGAGAGTAGAATGATAACAATTTTAAGTAATACTTCTAATAGATTTAGACTGAACTAAGTATAGAAATAATGCAGATGACACTGCCTGTGAGAGATTGAAGAAGAAGATAGTAAAGAGTCTTATACAGTAGTGATAAGATCAGGAGAAGTTCTGAGAATAATTTGAGTTCAAGATAAAGAGAGAAAGAGAGAAGAAGAGTGTTACTGTAAATAAGTAGTAGTAGAAGAAGATTGAGAAGGTATTGAAGTGAGAGATAAAGAAGTCAAAACTGATAAGTTTTTTATTTATTGAAAGATAATGATTTTTGATAATACTTCTGTTCTCTAATTGATTAGCAGGAGCTGACAGAGAAGAAGAGAATTGAGGCCTTGTTTAGGTCTCAAATGCACTCTATAATTCAGAATATTGAGAAGACAGCTCTGCTCTCTGAGCATGTCAATCTGCTTGCTGCTGAGATGAAACCTGAGACAGCAGACCAGGAAATGCAGGATTTTGAAGCACAGGTTGACCTGGCTGAGAGAAAGCAGCAGAAACCCTTCTCTGAGAAGACAGTGAAGAGAGATTTTGAGATGATTATTATCTCAGATAAGAAGGAGAAGAAGAAGAAGAAGAAGAAGAAGAAGAAGAATGAGAAGTAAATTATAAAGAATGATAAGAAGAATGAGAAAGAGAAGAAGTAGATTTTTTTCTTTTTATATTAGTTAGTTATAAGTTTAAGTTTTTAATTATTAATAATTAAAATTGATTTTAAGTTTTTAAAAATTATTGTACAAGTTGTAATCAAGTCAGGAATGATATATATATATATATATATTTAACTATCATGATTCACAAATCACTATAATGTATAAGTATCAACATTTTTTCAACATTGATATTTATAATATTAATATATTTTTAATGATATCATCTGATAATGTAATTTAATAATGCTCTCTTTTACAATATTAATATATTTCAAGAAATATGACAGAGATTAATCAAGATTGTTTATTTACTTTTATACATTAATAATATTCAATCTGAGTTAGTACTAAAATTATAACTAAGCTAAGAAATGAGATTATTTTCTCTTATATTAATTCTTCTTACATATATCAGTGATCAGTTATTGAAAATAAATTATCATCTTTCTCAAATTATTATTATATCTTCTGAATTCATTTCTTTCACTTCTTTTACTTCTATTGAAGATTCACAAACTCTTCAAGAAATCACTGTGAATTACAAAGTCTATATTGTTTACAATTCAACACAGAATGCTCTCTTTCAATTATGATAAATAATCACTTCATTCTTCACATCTGATTTCAGGTCATGAAATTTATGAAAAGCTCAATACAAATATCAAGATAATCTATGAAATAATTATTGACAGATTGTATTGTAGATTACTGAAGAGTTATCTCTCTGCTACAATCACTGCAACTTCATTCAGAAACATTCATCATAAACTGATCATGACTCTGAAGAAATTTTCTGATATCTGAAGTTATCAGAATGTAGACAATAAAAGAAAAATAATCAGAAAATTACTACTAAGCTGATAAGTTACTTTATCAGATAATAATTTTTAATAATACTAACTTTCTAATTTGAAGAAAATTATGTGAAAATAATTGTATATCAGTACTCTGATTTCACAACTCTCATCTGATAACTTCTGTGAATAATTACTTTATATATATATATCTCTGAATCTTTCTCTTCAATCAATTGAAAACTCTGAATTTCAAACACTTCTTCAAATGCTTAATTTAAATCTTCATATTTCACATTAATTCTGTCTTCAGTTCAATCTCAAGATACACTACAAAGTCAATATATAATATCTAGAATCAGAGTTGAAGAATCATCAAAGAGTGTCTCTCACAGTAAATGTATAAACTAGTATAAATAATCTTATATTTATGAAAGTTACATGTTATTACATTGATGAGAACTGAACTTATTAAGAGATATTAATTGAATTTGAATCATTGATTAGTAGTCATACTGGGAATTATATAGCAGAGATATTAATAACTGTGATTAAAAATGACTATTAAGATATTAGTCCCAGTCTTCTTACAATTACAACTGACAATACTGTGAATAACTACACTATGATAGAGAGCTTGAAGCAAAAATTGACTTTGCATTTCTAAAATGATAAACAAGGTCATATTCTCTGCATTGCTCATGTGGTTCAACTTGTGATACAAACACTGATAAAGAATCTTAATATTGAGATAAAGAATAATGAGATGACTGGTTCTTGAAATAAGAATGAGATGAAAGTGATTACTTAAGTAACTTTTACATCTACTTTGTAAAAGATAATGTTTTTTGACAACACTTTTTGATAATGCTTTTTGATAATACTACTGTTAATTTTGAATAGATTGACTAATAATTTAAATATCACAGATTTGAAACATTGCTAATGTGATTTGTATCTTCTCTAAATAATAACAATGATTTCATGATATTTAATAAATAAACAAATCAGTTATATCACTGAATATGATACAGAATGTTAGAATACAGTGAAGTTCAACATATAAGATAACTATTCAGACTCTTCAATTGTATCAGATGATTGATCATTGAGTGCAACACTCTGATCAGAAAAAGATTCAGATATTGAAACTTTCTGATATGAAGTGAACTCAGTTGAAATATATGATTGATTTACTGTTTCAGTTTTATAAGATAACAAAGACAGTCTCAATCACTTGTATATCAATGCTGCAGTCAGTCTGATAAGTGTATAACAGTTTATTTACTTATCTTGAGAAGCAGTTGAATCACTTAAAAAGAAATTCAGTCTGAGATGATGCTATAGTGCAGGCTATTATTGCTGTAAGAGATAAACTGGTATATTACTACAGTAAAACTGAATAATCTTTTACAGAATACTATGCTGTAGCAGCTCTACTAGATTTCTCTTATCAAGTTAACATCTACACTTCTCAAGATTGAACAGAGAAGGAATAAGACTTATATATCAAATTAGTCTGAGACTACTACAATATCAACTATCAGAGATTTGAATAAGCAGATGTTTAAAATGTGAAGACAGTGAAATTCAATTCTCTAGTAAGTAACAATCTTTGATAATACTTCATATCTCATAGAACTATAATACTAACTTTGAAACAGAACTTGTATACATTGATTGCAACTGAAAATCAGGCAAAACTACATACTTGTAAAACTGAATTTGACTGCTATCTTCAAGATAATCTGACAAATTTACATGCTAAATTAATTCTAGAGTTATGAAAAATTGTTGAGAGTATATATTCAACTGTTGTACTGATGATGTATGATATTCTGACAATTTCATTGACAGAGATGAGAATGAAGTGAAAGTTCAACTCAAGTTGAGATATTTATCACTATCATCAGAGATAATTACAAGAAGAAATAATTAAGAAACTCATGATTATAAAACATGAAATTATCAGATGGTTTAATATCTCTGATCACAGTATATCAGAGAAGTGTAGTTTTTATGAAAAAGTGAAGAATAAACTTGTACAAGAATGTATTTAGTTATTTCATGAGTGTTATCAATAATCATTATCAAATTCTAATTATATAAGCAATCACTGAATGAACTGAATGAGACTGATTTTAATCTTCAGTCTCAGTCTCATTCTGATTTTAGAAGAATGATCATCTTTCATAGTTTATTCTGAGAAATTACTCTCATTTCACTGTTCTTGAATTAAATCTGGTCATTTTTCATGTCATTTCTCTCAGAAATGGTTCATTTTCAGATTTTTTTGAGACTTGGTTCTGGTGGAACTCACGCCAAGAAATGTATGAAACCAGACCAAATGAGACTAAATGTGAAATTCATGATCCCGCCGGCCTGTCTAGTAACAATGCATGAAGATGTGAATTGCATGTTATTTTACAGCTTTTCATTGCATAGAGAGCTTGATAACCTCTTGAAGAATAATATTATTATGTTATATATAGAATCTATCTACGCGAGTTACACTAAATAGATTGAGATAGTACGTGACTAGAGTAGATGTAGTAATCATTAACATTTTCTGCTTTCTGACTATGTATCTGAGCGGTAGCTTACAAATCATTTACAGCGCGGTTATGATTTCTCTTGAGTCAGAAAGCACAAAACTTGACCTTGCTAAGTACGTCACTTAACCTTGTTATGTAAGCTGATCTTGTAAATGTGACTCATACTACTATCTGACCTTGCTTAATACATCTTTTCTTATAATTTAAAAGCACTCAATTATTTATCATCAATTCAATAATCAATTCTTAATTAATTCAAAATCAATTCAAAATCAATTTAATACTGAAATTATTCTTGAATTTAATAATAAAGTAAGTATTTATATAATTTACATTGAATCAATTATTAACTGATTTTCAATCAATTATTAATTACTTAAATATATAGATTGAATCTGTTTTTATTATTATAATTAATTAATAATCATGTAAGAGGCCTACGCTGAATAAATTGATATGATATTAATAGATCTTATATAATAAAGAGAAAAACATTAGAGAAGAAAAAGAAAGAGAAAGTACAAGAATCAGCAATCAAAGTAGATATTTATACACATATGTAGTGACATACACAGTGAGGCTTCAAAGCAGAAGAATCTATACATGTTTATAGCAACTGAGAATCAGCAATTAAGAGTGACTGAGAATCAGAGTGTATATATTCAAGAATGAAGCAGTTGAAATCTGTGAAGTATAACAGAATAGTCTATATAATTGATCAGACACAGCTCATTATATTAACTCTTCTCTTTCAGAAGCAGTTCTCATCAGTTAAGAGCTACTGTTTCAGATAATATAGAACTTGAAGTTCAGATCAGTTGATCATAGTTAATCTATTTCATGAGATATTATCAGCTGCAGCTGCAGAGTCTCTTATCAAGAATATTCTCAATCTCTCACTTAAGCTCATTATCTTCTTCTATGATGCCTGGTGACTGTCAGTCAGAAGTCAGTTGAGAAGAGAACAGATCAGTGACAGTGTAGCAGAGTAAGCTTGTATGAAAGAGATTATGAATCTCTGATAATGTGTCAAGACAGTAGTTATAGCTATCTAGAACTTCTATCACTTTATACTTGATGTAATGATAATTCAGTATATAAGATAAATATGTGATCTGTATATTCTTAAGATTCAATCATATCAAGTCTTCTATCTTATATTGTTCAGCAGAGTCTCAGTGAACATTGATTTAATTCTCTTAATCTTGTTTCACAGTTGTCATGAAGGCCTCTGCTCAGTTGCAGATATTTTGAAGCTTTATTACTATATTATCAGCAATCTGAATCAGACTGCAGAGGTTCAGTGTGAACTATGTGATCTCTCAAAGATTCAACATCTTTATGTGATAACTATGTGTAAGAAAGAACAGGCTTACACCTGTTGAAATAACATCTCATTCGTTGATAGCACTCTCTGTGTGTAGAAGTAGATCATGTCAATTTTCTTGTAAGTGATTGCAGAACTTATAGAGATAATTCTTTACAGTCTGAATTGTTTATTCTGATGCATCATCAGTCTCAGAGTGATAGACAGTTAACAGACAGTGTGTAATCTTGAGAACTTGATAGATTCTTGTTTAGAGAGTACTTATAAATTGACAGCTCTGATCTGATACTATAGATTTCAGTAATTCATACATTCAATATGTGATTCAAAGGTTGCTTAAGCCAGTGTACGATTACAGGAGTACGCTGACTTTTTATATGCTGTACACTAAATTAATTGATGACTGCTATGACCTCTTTACATTTGTAAGCAAGTTTGAAAGCAGTTATGTTATTATCTGATAATTGTATGTTCTTCTGAATCACATCCTTTCTCATCAGATTCAGTCACACTCATGTAATCATGATATATGCCCTAGCTTCATGCAGATTAGTGTGTCACTAGTGTTCACAATTGTATGACCTATCTCTGATTCAGCTAGCATCTCACATACACTCTTACAAAGAAACTTTCACTATATTATATTACTTATTTACTAACTTTTCTCATTCTTCAATCATCTTCTTTATCATCATCATTATTGAATATTATTATCTCATTCAAGATTTCTACTTCTTCTTCTGTTCAACACCTTCTATCTGTTTATCTATCATATTGTATGTGTTTCTGATGATGATCTCTCATTCTCATAATAAGTGTCATTGTAGTGCTTATACTGAGCAGTTTATTAGTAGTAAGTGTAATATGTTGTGAAATATAATCAGAACTTGTTTTCTTCTAACAATCACTAGAATATATTATTATGAATGACACATCTTCTTCATCTTCTCATATACTCTTGACTGTTTTTCTTCTTAGTGAGCTTCTGATTATGTTTTCTGACACAATTTTGTGTGAATGCAGATGCTGATGTTTGTTTTTATTTATATAGAATCTTCATGTATTGACAGATCTGCATCTGCTGATAATAGTGAACTCAATGTTGAATTATTGATTGAGAACTTGAAGAATGTGATAATAAAGAAATTATCTGTGCTATGTATAGCCAGGTCTTCTGCATTCTCTTCTACTTCTTCTGTCACTGTTTCTCCCTCTGTCACTCTCTCTCAATCTTCTATTCTTGTCTCTGTTTCCTGTTCTCCTGCTTCTACTATCTCTGTTTCTGTAATTCTCACTTCTGCTACTTCTGCTCTCTCTGCTTCTGCTGTCTCTGCTTTCATTATCAGCTCTCTCTGTTTCAATGAGATGTTATATAGACTTAATGAATCATGTTTCTCAGCATGTATACTTTCATTCTTCTTATCAATCTCTAAAATAATTTATTGTATGAAGACTGTGTATATATGACTATCTGAAGCTCAGTTATAAACACTAATTATTATATTTATTTTAAGTATTTATGATGAGATAATTATTCATTTATACTGAAGAATCACTCTTCTCTTCAACAGTGTTAAAATTATAAGTCTTTTCTTTTTTCATCTTTTCTTTCTGACACTGATTTTTCTGTTTTTAGAGAAAATCATTATAAGTTTTATTGTGTATGAAGTCATGATATTCACAGACACTAAGAAACTTTTTACAACTGTTAAATTCAATATTATAAGTATATTCACTCTGATAAATATCTTCAGAATAATTAATTCATATCAGTCTATTCTCTAGTATTTATCATTCAACTTCATAGTGCAGGTGAAGAATATCTGTGTTTTCAGAAACAGGAATACAGATGTCATACTCTTTTACATCTGCAGACATGAGGCTTATATATCTTGTCTGAGATGTTATTATGAAAATGAGCTGTTTGCATACTGTATTCTACTTTCTGTATTTCTCTGTGTCTCTCTCTCTCTTTCTGAGAAGTCTTGTGTGTATTGTAATTATATATATAATTCTAAGATCAGTGAGTGTTTATTCAGTAATTGTTACTTCTGCTTTTACAGTTTTATATAGTAATAATAGTTCTTAGTTACTCTGACATCAGAGATCATTTTAATTGAAGATGATAATACTGTTGAGACTACTCTCTCTCACTTTTAAGCTTCTCTCAACACTTTCTCTCTCTCTTCTGCAGAGAAGATTATGCACACACTGAGTTATAAGTGTTCAGTCTCAGATAACTCTCACTGTTATTCATTCAGTTCTGTGTCTTCTTCTTCTTTCATTTCTTTCATCTCTGTTCTTTCTGCTCTGACTTCTGATTCTGCAGATTCTACAGTCTTCTTCAATTTTTCTACATGCATGTGTACACATTTCTATATTAGCATTTCACTCAATCTTGTGACAAATAATATTAATGTTATATGCAGAGCAGTAGAGAAATTAGAGATATGTATAATATTATTGTAAGAGCAGCTTACAGCCCTCAAATCTCTTATAAATCTTGAGTTTTAAGATTTTCTTTGTTTTTGATGTTTTTTGAGTGATGTGATGTTGAAAATATATTAAATATATGATGTATGAAAATAAATAAAGTATGTATAATAACATTTGTCTTTTTACAGCTGATTCTTACAGTTAATGATCAATTCATTATTTCTTTTCTTTCTTACACTTTTTCTTTGTCTGCTAGTCACTACTTCTATATAATCTCTATATAATACAGCATTTGATAACTAGGTTTAGCAGCTTTCATCTTGTGATTCTGTCTCCTGCATTATACTGTCTCTCTTCACTCACTCAGATCACTACAGTGAATGACTCATCAAAACTAATCTCATCCGACCTCTGAGCATTCTCAGAAGTTGAGATGACTTAGTCTCATATATCTGTGAATATTTCAGATGCTTCATCCTCTGTTGTCTCTGTAATTAAACTGATATAAACAGTTGAATTCAACTCTGAATTCCTTTTTCTTCTGTGATCTGATTCATATACAAGTCTGTCACTCTGAGACTGCTCTTTACTGTATTATGCCTGCTATCTGCAGTATGTTATCATACAATCAGCTACAGTCTCATTACTTATTAAAGTATGATATTCATCTGAGTTCTTCATTGCTTCTCATTCTTTTCTTATAATTGTGAAAAGATCAGAATAAGTGAGATCATCTGATTTATAAGTGTCTATGATTTCTCTTACTTTGTGAGACTTTTTAATTATAAGTCTCTTCTTTTTCAACACTGATAATAGTGCTGCAGATAATTATAACCTGCTTGAGTCTTATATCTTTATCTTCATAAGATGTGAATCATTTATTAAGTTATATAAGATCTGTCTCTCTGGTTCTTTCAATGTGTATATTTTCAGAGAATGTGATTTGAGTATTTTATATAACTTAAATCATCTAGATTGAAACTTCTCAGAATTCTCATTGTATATGAGAACTTATATTCTTATCTTGAGACTCAATTTCTTAACTAGTGAGTCTTGTATTCTTTTTGATTGAATTGCTCAGTTCAGAAGTAACTTGTTAGCTTTTACATGTGTGTGACTGATCTCTTTCAATCTTGATTTCATGTCTGTGACTGCTGTGTCTGTGACTGTTGTGTCTGCAACTATTGTTTCTGCTGCATCTGTAACTAATGTATCTGTAACTGCTGTTCTCTCTTTTATCCTTTCTGAAGCATTCTTCAGGATGTGCAGATGCAATTCATACAATAGATAGAATAATGAATACTTGAAGACTGTATACTGTTTAGACTGACCGTGTGACCGTGTCTGAGATCAGAATCAAACTTTACAGTTGTCATATTGCCTAAAAGCATTACTTCTGATCATGGTTTGTGTTCATCACATTGATCTCAAATCATGTTATTTCAAATATTAAAGATCTCAGATTCACTTTTCAAATAAAAATCTAGTCTCAGATAAAGAATATATTTGAATTCTTAGTCACATTTTCATTCTGATCTCATTATTGAAAATGGCATCAAATGAGATCATGAAATCATTTCTCACTTACATAATATCATAACATAGTGCTTATTTGTTGAAAATTCAACAGAGAGTGTTATTAAATATTATTACTTTTCTGAACACAGATCATAATTAATATCATTTTAATTAAAAAAAATATAAAATACAAAAAATAACAAAAAAACAAAAAACAAAACAACAAGAAAAAATCACAATAAAAAAAAAAAAAAGAAAAGAAAAAGAAAAAAACAAAAAACAAAAATAAAAAAAAATCAAGATCACAGAGCTACAGCACTCTTGAAATACTCACTTCTTAGAGTCTTCATAATGTTCATCATCAATCATGTATTTCTCACAGTGAGAATAACATGACTGTGATGAGTCATTGTCTTAACATTATCTAACAAATAATCAGTATATATCTATATAAATGTGAATAATTAGAAAACATACACTTAAAAAGTGTGATCAGGGTGAACTCTGCTGTCACTTGAATAACATCAAGAACAGAATACTGAAATTGATGATTTTTCTCATCAATTTCATGAATAAGGTGTGTGAAGATGATCTTGAGAAATATAAGATTCTCTGACTTCTGATAAAAACAGATCTCACAGAGAGACTCTATTTTCATCATATCAGAGACTAAGTGTTATCAAAAAGCATTACTTCAATGCACATGCACTTACTGTGATAATTCACTCTCTGTGCATGTGACTGAGAGTTGCAGCTTTTTCACACTGCACAGCTCTCTCTGAGATGCTGCTGTCAGTTTGCAATTCATGCAGTCTCTCAGTTCAGCACACACTGTGTATATACAGTTCTGTGTGCTGAGACTGTGTTGGTCATTATGACCTGGTGTGATACTCACTTTTCACAGGCCATGTTTTGTTTAATTGAGAGAGGAGAGAGATGTGACTGCTGTTTTATTTGAGAAAGAGTGAGTAATTGAATCTGTAGAAGATAATTTAGTTTCTTCTGCATTTGAAATTTGATTAGTCTATACTCTTCAATTTGAGGGTTTCTGAGAGTATTTTAATAGTTTTCATACCAGCTTAGAATTAGTGATTGATTGAAGAAGAGAAAAGAGAGAAGAAAGAAATAAGAATAACTTATCTTTATAATATGAAAACAGAGAATTGCTGTAATCATTTATTCTAGCAATAAAGATCTGTTTTCTGCATGTATCTCTGATACAGATTATATGATAACTGTATACAAAGAATATCAACAGTGCATGCATTGAATGAAGATGATGTTGCTATGCAACACTGTAGCTGTTTCTGTACATTGCTGAAAGCTGTTAATATTTTCTTTAAGTCTCTTTATATTTGATAAGTCAGTAATATATTTCAATGCACTTCTTCTTTCATTATTATCATTATCATCATCATTATTATCATCATTATTACTATTATCACTACTATTATTATTATTATCATTATCATTATTACTATCATTATATTACTTCTGACTGTCTCTTCTGTCTTCACCTCTCTTCAACACTCACTGAAATCAATTATGTTATCTTTCTCTAAATATTCTACGGTTCTGCAGATTATTAAGGCGCGTGAGCACTGTCACAGATTGAAGAAAGAGAAGAAGAAGATGTTTAAGTAAGAGAAGACAGATTGTAAGACATATTATAATATCTTGAAGAGACTCAGTGAGAGAGTAGAATAATAATGATTTTAAGTAATACTTCTGATAGATTTAGACTGAACTAAGTATAGAAATAATGTGAATGACACTGCCTGTGAGAGATTGAAGAAGAAGATAGTGAAGAGTCTTATACAGTAGTGATAAGACTAGAAGAAGTTCTGAGAATGATTTAAGATCAAGATAAAGAGAGAGAGAGAGAAGAAGAGTGTTACTATAAATAAGTGATAATAGAAGAAGATTAAGAGAGTGTTAAAGTGAGAGATAAAGAAGCTAAAACTGATAAGTTTTTTATTTATTAAGAGATAATGATTTTTGATAATTCTTCTGTTCTTTAATTGATTAGCAGAAGCTGGCAGAGAAGAAGGGAATTAAGATCTTATTTAGATCTTGAATGCACTTCATGATTCAGAATATTAAGAAGACAGCTCTGCTCTCTGAGCATGTCAATCTGCTTACTACTGAAATAGAACCTGAGACAGCAGACTGAGAAATGTGGGATTTTGAGATACAGGTTGATCTGACTGAGAAAGAGCAGCAGAAACCCTTCTCTGAGAAGGCAGGGGAGAGAGATTTTAAGATAATTATCATCTCAGATAAGAAGAAGAAGAAGAAGAAGAAGAATGAGAAGTAAATTATAAAGAATAATAAGAAGAATGAGAAAGAGTAGAAAGATAATAAGTAGAAAAAGTTTTTTTCTTTTTATATTAGTTAGTTATAAGTTCATAATTATTAATAATTGAAATTAATTTTGAGTTTTTAAAAATTATTGTACAAGTTATAATCAAGTCAGGAATAATATATATATATATATATATATTTAACTATTATGATTTACAAATCACTATAATGTATAAGTATCAACATTTTTTGAACATTGATATTCACAATATTAATATATTTTTAATGATATCATCTGATAATGTAATTTGATAACACTCTCTTTCATAATATTAATATATTTCAAGAAATATAACAGAGATTAATCAAGATTGTTTATTAACTTTTATATATTAATAATATTCAATCTGAGTTAGTACTAAAATTATAACTAAGCTAAGAAACAAGATTATTTTCTCTTATATTAATTCTTCTTATACACATCAGTGATCAGTTATTGAAAATAAATTATCATCTTTCTTAAATTATTATCATGTCTTCTGAATTCACTTCTTTCACTTCTTTTACTTCTATTGAAGATTTACAAACTCTTCAAGAAATCACTGTGAATCACAAAGTCTATGTTGTTTACAATTCAACACAGAATACTCTCTTTCAATCATGATGAATAATCACTTTATTCTTTATATCTGATTTCAGGTCATGAAATTTATGAAAAACTCAACACAAACACTGAGATGAACTATGAAATAATTATCAATAGATTGTATTACAGATTACTGAAGAGTTATCTCTCTACTACAATCACTATAACTTCATTCAGAAACATTCATTATAAACTGATTATAATTCTGAAGAAATTTTCTGACATCTGAAGTCATCAAAATGCAGACAATAAAAGAAAAATAATCAGAAAATTACTACTGAGCTGATAAGTTACTCTATCAGATAACAATTTTTAATAATACTAACTTTCTAATTTGAAGAAAATCATGTGAAAATGATGATATACTAGTACTCTGATTTCACAACTCTCATCTGATAACTTCTGTGAACAATTACTTTGTATATATATATCTCTGAATCTTTCTCTTCAATCAATTGAAAACCCCGAATTTCAAACACTTCTTCAAATGCTTAATTCAAATCTTCATATTTCATATTGATTCTGTCTTCAGTTCAACCTTAAAACACACTACAAAGTGAATATACAATATCTAGAATCAGAGTTGAAGAATCATTGAAGAGTGTCTCTCACAGTGAATGCATGAACTAGTACAAACAATCTTACATTTATGAGAGTTACATGTTATTATATTGATGAGAACTGAACTTATTAAGAGACATTAATTGAATTTGAATCATTGATCAGTAGTCATACTGAGGATTATATGACAGAGATATTAATGACTGTGATTAAAAATGACTATTGAGATATTAGTCTCAGTCTTCTTACAATTACAACTGACAATGCTGTGAATAACTACACTATGATAAAGAGCTTAAAGCAAAAATTGACTTTGCATTTCTGAAATAATAAACAAGGTCATATTTTCTGCATTACTCATGTGGTTCAACTTGTGATGCAAACACTGATAAAGAATCTTAACATTGAGATGAAGAATAATGAGATGACTGATTCTTGAGATAAGAATGAGATAGAAGTGATTACTTAAGTAACTTTTACATTTACTTTATAAAAGATAATGTTTTTTGATAACACTTTTTGATATTGTTTTTTAATAATGCTTTTTGATAATACTACTGTTAATTTTGAATAGATTGACTAATAATTTAAATATTATAGATTTGAAACATTGTTAATATAATTTGTACCTTCTCTAAACAATAACAATGATTTCATGATATTCAATAAACAAACAAATCAGTCACATTACTGAATATGATACAGAATGTTAGAATACAGTGAAGTTCAATATATGAGATAACTGTTCAGACTCTTCAATTGTATTAGATAATTGATCATTGAGTGCAACACTCTGATCAGTAAAAGATTCAGATATTGAAACTTTCTGATATAAAGTGAACTCAGTTGAAATATATGATTGATTTACTGTTTCAGTTTTATAAGATAATAAAGACAGTCTCAATCACTTGTACATCAATGCTGCAGTCAGTCTGATAAGTGTATAACAGTTTATTTACTTATCTTAAGAAGCAGTTGAATCACTCAAGAAGAAATTCAGTCTGAAATAATGCTATAGTGCAGGCTATTATTACTGTAAGAAATAAACTGATATATTACTACAGTAAAACTGAACAATCTTTTACAGAGTACTATGCTGTAGCAGCTCTACTAGATCTCTTCTGTTGAGTTAATATCTACACTTCTCAAGATTGAACAGAGGAGAAATGAGACTCATATATCAAATTAGTCTGAGACTACTACAATGTCAACTATCAGAGATTTGAATGAGCAGATATTTAAGATGTGAAGACAGTGAAATATAATTTTCTAATAAGTAATAATCTTTGATAACACTTCATATTACATAGAACTATAATACTAACTTTGAAACAGAACTTGTATACATTGATTGTAACTGAAAATCAGGCAAAACTACATGCTTATAAAACTGAATTTGACTGCTATCTTCAAGATGATCTGATGAATTTATACATCAAATCAATTCTAGAGTTATGAAAAATTATTGAGAGTATATATTCAACTATTACACTGATGATGCATGATATTCTGACAATTTCATTGATAGAGATGAGAATGAAGTGAAAGTTCAACTCAAGTTAAGATATTTATCACTATCACTGAGAACAATTATAAGAAGAAATAATCAAGAAACTCATGATTGTAAAACATGAAATTATCAGACAGTTTAATACCTCTGATCACAGTATATCAGAGA
Source organism: Blastomyces gilchristii SLH14081 (assembly GCF_000003855.2). Lineage (NCBI taxonomy): Eukaryota > Fungi > Ascomycota > Eurotiomycetes > Onygenales > Ajellomycetaceae > Blastomyces > Blastomyces gilchristii. Next base: position 2,643,726 of record NW_003101682.1, read on the forward strand.
AGTGTAGTTTTCATAAGAAAGTGAAGAATACACTTATACAAGAATATATTTAGTTGTTTCATGAGTGTTATCAATAATTGTTATCAAATTCTGATTATATAAGCAATCACTGAATGAACTGAATAAGACTGATTTTAATTTTCAGTCTCAGTCTCATTCTGATTTTGAAAGAATGATCATCTTTCACAGTTTATTCTAAGAAATTACTCTCATTTCACTGTTCTTGAATTAAATCTGGTCATTTTTCACACCATTTCTCTCAGAAATGGTTCATTTTCAGATTTTTTTGAGGCTTGGTCCTGGTGAGACTCACGCCAAGAAATGTATGAGATCAAATCAAATGAAATTAAATGTGAAATTCATGATTTTATCAGCCAGTCTAATACTGTTGAATCTGCATGACTAATAGTGCCTGTCTGACATATTCATCTCATAGTCTTATAGACTCGCTCACTAGATATTTCATCAGTATGTTACTTAAGATTTCATTCAAGTATTTCACTTTTCTATTCATCTGTGAGTGTTATAACATTGTTCTATAATATCTTATCTGTAACTGACTTATGAAATGTCTCACTACTTCTTCTATGAGATTCACATCATTATCAGTTAGAATCTCACACAGCATTTCATAGTTAATATAGATCTTATTATATAGAAACTTTATCACTATCTTCTCTATCATCTCTGAAATTACTTTCATAACTGGTCAGTCAGTAGTGTAGTCAATAGCAGTGATTATTCAATGATTTTCATTTAATGTTCATAGTAATATATCTATGAGATTCATCTCTCATTATTTGAACAGTTATATTATACACTTTATCTGATGTTGCACTTTCTTATATTCTAATCCTTTCTTAGATTCTTTCATAATCTGACAATTCAGGCACTCATGAGTGTATGTCTGAATATTCTCAGTCATGCTTGACTAGTACACTCTTGATTCAAGTACACTTATGAGTTCAGAGCTTTCTAAGTGACTGAATTCCTTGTGCATGTGAGTTACTAAGTTATATCTAAATAAATGTTCTAGATAGAGAGCTTCTATGTATTCTAGATTATAATAAAACACAACATCATTTTTCAATTTTCTCAGCTTGAAGTTTGAAAGCATCTCTTCTATTACTTTTGTAAGATGCTTGTCATCTGACATCTTATCATTCTTCAAGTGAGAGATTATTGTGTTCACTTATTCTGATTTCTTATATTCTCTCAGTGTATTTAATGTAAACTTCTCTTATATCTGATTCACAGAACTCTTATTCATGAAATTGAGTCTGTAACTGATTGCATCTAGACTGACCATGTCACTGTGTCTGAGACCAGAATCAAACTTTACAGTTATCATGTTGTCTAAAAGCATTACTTCTGATTATGATTTGTATTCATTACATTGATTTTAAATCATGTTATTTTAAATATTAAAGATCTCAGATTCACTTTTCAAATAAAAATCTAGTTCTGAATAAAGAATATGTTTGAATTCTTAGTCATATTTTCATTCTAATTTCATTATTGAGAATAGTATTAAATAAGATCATGAAATCACTTCTCACTTATATAATATCATAACATAGTGCTCATTGAAAATTCAACAGAGAGTATTATTAAATATCATTACTTTTCTAAACACAGATTATAATTTATATAATTTTAATTATGAAAAAAATATAAAATACAAAAAAAAAACAAAAAATAAAAAATAAAACAAGAACAAGAAAAAATCAGATTAAAAAAAAAAAAAAAAAAAAGAGAAAGAAAAAATAAAAATAAAAGAAGAAGAAAAAAATAAAAAATAAAAATAAAAAAAATCAAGATCACAGAGCTGCAGCACTCTCAAAATACTCACTTCTCAGAGTCTATATAATATTTATCATCAATTATATATTTCTTACAGTGAGAGTAACACAGCTGTGATGAGTCATTGTCTTAATATCATCTAATAAATAATCAGTATATATCTGTATAAATGTGAATATTTAGAAAATATATACTTAAAAAGTGTGATCAGAGTGAACTCTGCTATCACTTGAATAATATTAAGAGTAGAATGCTGAAATTGATGATTTCTCTTATCAATTTCATGAACAAGATATGTAAAGATGATTTTAAGAAATATAAGATTCTCTGACTTCTGATAAAAACAGATCTCACAGAGAGACTCTATTTTCATAATATCAGAGACTGAGTATTATTAAAAAGTATTACTTTCATGCAATGTATATACACTTACTGCCCCGGTGGCTGAATGGTTAATGCGGCCACCCGGTAGCACCTTGGCGTGGGAAACCAAGGCGCGTGGGTTCGAAACCCGCAGGGGATACATTAAATCCGGAACTCAAGCACCTCAGGTTCCTAATAAATACAGAGGTGTACAAATCGCTTCAATGAATTGCTCTATGTTCCTGGGCTGGGAAGTTATTATCGCATGTATCTAATTGTCACTCCTTTGTATTTTCCTATGTTCTTGTTATCTTGGCATGATCTCAACACCTGTATTTCCTCCTGTATAACCAACACTTGGCCTGTATTTAACATCACGCAAGGACTCATCATAAGCTCCGCTTGCATATGAGTATAATGGAAGAATAATAATAATAATAATAATATATACACTTACTATTATAATTCACTCTCTGTGTATGTGACTGAGAATTGCAGCTTTTTTATATCACACAGCTCTCTCTGAGATGCTGATACTGATTTGCAACTCATACAGTCTCTCAGTTCAGCACATACTGTGTGTATACAGCTCTGTGTGCTGAGACTGTGTTGATCATTATAGCCTGGCATGATACTTACTTTTCACAGATTATGTTTTATTTGAGAGAGGGGAGAAAAGACATGACTGTGATTTTATTAAGAAAGAATGAATAATTAGTAATATTAAATATAATTTAATTCTTCTGTATTTAAAATTTGATTAGTCTATACTCTTCAATTTGAGAGTTTCTAAGAGTATTTTAATAGTTTTCATACCAGCTTGAACTTAGTGATGAGTTGAAGAAGAAGAGAAAAGAGAGAAGAAAGAAATAAGAATAACTTATCTTTATAATATAAAAACAGAGAATTGCTGTAATTATTCTTTCTAGTAACAAAGATCTGTTTTCTGCATGTATCTCTGCTATAGATTATATGATAACTGCATACAAAGAATATCAACACTGTATGTATTGAATGAAGATAATGTTACTATGTAACACTGTAGCTGGCCCGGTGGCGTAGTGATTAACTACGCTATCATGAAGTCTCAATTAGCGGCCTTCCCCCCGGGGAATGAATGCTAAGAGAGAGCAGGTTCAAACTCTGTGAAGATTATCTTAGTCACAGCTTTCACTGTTAAGTTATAAAACAGTATCAGAGATCTCTGAATACACTATAGTGAATCATTATCAAGCTTAAGATGTCTATCTCAGAGGTTCTCAGACACTAATTCTCACTGATCTTAGAATTAACAGCTCTTCAGATACTTCAAGTTAGATCAGTACTAGAGTGATTAAGATCTAGAGTGTCTGCAGAATAGTGAATCATTATTAAGCTTAACTAGCCAGATCTCATCTCTCTCACTCTAGGTACTCACTTTCAGAGAATGAGATTTAAAAACTATTCAATTAGAACACTCTGAGTCTAGCAAGAATCTAGATAAGACAAGATCTAGGCACTCTTAATAGATGATTAGTATAAGCAAGACTGTGACAGTCAATTGATAGGCTGAAGTACTGAGATTGACAGCTGAAAGATTAGAAACTTAACTAGAATTAAGTAGCTCTGATGTTATTCTTAGTGAGAATCTCACTTATGAATAAGCTAGTTACAGAAGCTAGCTGAGCGGCAGCTCTTTAGAGAGAATGATAATCTCTGAAGCAGGCCTGAGAGAACAGAGACAGCAGTCAGTTATATAGAGTGTTAAAATATATATATAGCTTAAGGTGTAAACTGCAGAGATCTTGTTCTATAGCTCTTATTATTTTACTTTATCTTTTTCTTTCTATTCTTTTCTATCTATCTATTTAATGTGTCTATCTTTAAGACTGTGTTCTCTTTTCTTTTGTCATATCAAATGATTTCAAAGTATCAGAAGATGTTAAAATACTGTAATTTATAAACAGTTTTTATATTCTGAGCTGGAATTTTCTGATTTTGTATATCTGAAATTGATGAATGTATAATAGTTAACTGTATAGATATAGGAAAAACTCTGAGAACTTTTAGTTCTCAGATAGATATTATAGTCTCTGACTGCATACATCTATAATTGAAGAATAATAATAATAATAACACTGTAGCTGTTTCTATATATTTCTGAAAGCTGTTAATATTTTCTTTATCTCTTTATATTTAATAAGTTAGTAATATATTTCAATGCACTCTCTCTTTTATTATTATCATTATTATTATCATCATTATTATTATTATCATCATTATCATTATTACTATTATTATTATTATTATCATTATTATCATCATTATTATTATCATCATCATTATCATTATCATTATTATTATTATTATATTATTTCTAGCTGTCTCTTCTGCTTTTATCTCTCTTCAATACTCACTAAAATTAATCATGTTATTTCTCTTCAAATATTCTGCGGTTCTGCAGATTATTAAGATACATGAGCATTATCACAGATTGAAGAAAGAGAAGAAGAAGATGTTTAAGTGAGAAGAGACAGATTGTAAGACATATTATAATACCTTGAAGAGACTCTGTAAGAGAGTAGAATGATAACAATTTTAAGTAACACTTCTAATAGATTTAAACTGAACTAAGTATAGAAATAATGCAGATGACACTGTCTGTGAGAGATTGAAGAAGAAGATAATGAAGAGTCTTATACAGTAGTAGTGAGATCAGAAGAAGTTTTGAGAATAATTTAAGTTCAAGATAAAGAGAGAAAGAGAGAAGAAGAGTATTACTGTAAATAAGCAGCAGCAGAAGAAGATTGAGAAGATGTTAAAGTAAGAGATAAAGAAGTTAAAACTGATAAGTTTTTTATTTATTGAGAGATAATAATTTTTGATAATACTTCTGTTCTCTAATTAATTAGCAGAAGCTGATAGAGAAGAAGAGAATTGAGATCTTATTCAGGTCTTGAATGCACTTCATGATTCAGAATATTGAGAAGACAGCTCTGCTCTCTGAGCATGTCAATCTGCTTACTGCTGAGATGAAACTCAAGACAGCAGACCAGAAAATGTGGGATTTTAAGGCACAGATTGACCTTGCTGAGAGAGAGCAGTGAGAACTCTTCTCTGAGAAGGCAGCAGAGAAAGATTTTGAGATGATTATCATCTCAGATAAGAAGAAGAAGAAGAAGAAGAAGAATAAGAAGTGAATTATAAAGAATGATAAGAAGAATGAGAAAGAGAAGAAATAGAAAAAGTTTTTTTCTTTTTATATTAGTTAGTTATAAGTTCATAATTATTAATAATTAAAATTAATTTTGAGTTTTCAAAAATTATTGTACAAGTTGTAATCAAGTCAGAAATAATATATACATATATATATATTTAACTATCATGATTCATAAATCACTATAATGTATAAGTATCAACATTTTTTCAACATTAATATTCATAATATTAATATATTTTTAATGATATTATCTGATAATGTAATTTAATAACACTCTCTTTCACAATATTAATATATTTCAAGAAATATGATAGAGATTAATCAAGATTGTTTATTTACTTTTATACATTGATGATATTCAATCTGAGTTAGTACTAAAATTATAACTAAGCTAAGAAACAAGATTATTTTCTCTTATATTAATTCTTCTTACACACATCAGTGATCAGTTATTGAAAATAAATTATCATCTTTCTCAAATTATTATCATGTCTTCTGAATTCACTTCTTTCACTTCTTTTACTTCTATTGAAGATCTATAAACTCTTCAAGAAATCACTGTAAATCACAAAGTCTATATTATTTATAATTCAGCACAGAATACTCTCTTTCAATTATAATGAATAATTACTTCATTCTTGACATCTGATTTCAGGTCATGAAATTTATGAAAAACTCAACACAAACACTGAGATGAACTATAGAATAATTATTAACAGATTGTATTATAAATTACTGAAAAGTCATCTCTCTGCTACAATCACTGCAACTTTATTCAGAAACATTTATTATAAACTGATTATAGCTCTGAAGAAATTTCCTAATATCTGAAGTTATCAGAATGCAGATAATAAAAGAAAAATAATCAGAAAATTACTACTGAGCTGATAAGTTACTCTATCAGATAACAATTTTTAGTAATACTAACTTTCTAATTTGAAGAAAATCATGTAAAAATAATCATATGTTAGTACTCTGATTTCATAACTCTTATCTGATAACTTCTGTGAATAATTACTTTACATGTATATATCTCTGAATCTTTCTCTTTGATCAATTGAAAACTCTAAATTTCAAACACTTCTTCAAATACTTAATTCAAATCTTCATATTTCACATCAATTCTGTCTTCAGTTCAATTTCAAGATACACTATAAAGTCAATATACAACATCTAGAATCAGAGTTGAAGAATCATCAAAGAGTATCTCTCACAGTAAATGCATGAACTAGTACAAACAATCTCACATTTATAAGAGTTACATATTATTACATTGATAAGAACTGAACTTATCAAGAGATATTAATTGAATTTGAATCATTGATCAGTAGTCATACTGAGAATTATATAATAGAGATATTAATGACTGTGACTAAAAATGACTATTGAGATATTAGTGTCAGTCTTCTTATAATTATAACTGATAATGCTGTGAATAACTACACTATAATGAAGAGCTTGAAGCAAAAATTGGCTTTGTATTTCTGAAATAATAAACAAGATTATATTTTCTGTATTACTCATGTGGTTCAACTTATGATGTAAACACTGATAAAGAATCTTAATATTGAGATGAAGAATAATGAGATGACTGATTCTTGAAATGAGAATGAGATAAAAGTAATTACTTAAGTAACTTTTGTATTCACTTTATAAAAGATAATGTTTTTTGACAACACTTTTTAATATTGCTTTTTAATAATACTTTTTAATAACACTACTATTAATTTTGAATAGATTGACTAATAATTTAAATATCACAGATTTGAAACATTACTAATACAATTTATATCTTCTCTAAACAACAACAATGATTTCATGATATTTAATAAATAAATAAAAGTGATTACTCAAGTAACTTTTGTATTCACTTTGTAAAAGATACTGTTTTTTGACAACACTTTTTAATATTGCTTTTTAATAACACTTTTTGATAACACTACTATTAATTTTGAATAGATTGACTAATAATTTAAATATCACAGATTTGAAACATTACTAATACAATTTATATCTTCTCTAAACAACAACAATGATTTCATGATATTTAATAAATAAACAAATCAGTCACATCATTGAATATGATACAGAATGTTAGAACACAGTGAAGTTCAATATATGAGATACCTGTTCAGACTCTTCAATTGTATCAGATGATTGATCATTGAGTGTAACACTCTAATCAGAAAAAGATTCAGATATTGAAACTTTCTAATATGAAGTGAACTCAGTTAAAATATGTGATTGATTTACTGTTTCAGTTTTATAAGATAATAAAGACAGTCTCAATCACTTATACATCAATGCTGCAGTCAGTCTGATGAGTGTATAACAGTTTATTTACTCATCTTGAGAAGTAGTTGAATCACTCAAAAAGAAATTCAGTCTGAGATGATACTATAGTGCAGACTATTATTACTATAAGAAATAAACTGATATATTACTACAGCAAAACTGAACAATCTTTTACAGAGTACTATGCTGTAGCAGCTCTACTAGATCTCTCTCATCAAGTTAATATCTACACTTCTCAAGATTGAACAGAGAAGAAATGCAACTTATATATTAAATTAGTCTGAGACTAATATAATATCAACTATCAGATTTTTGAACAAGCAGATGTTCAAGATATGAAGACAGTGAAATACAATTCTCTAGTAAGTAATGATCTTTGATAATACTTCATATCACATAGAATTATAATACTAACTTTGAAACAGAACTTGTATACATTGATTACAATCAAAAATCAGACAAAACTACATACTTATAAAACTGAATTTGACTGCTATCTTCAAGATGATCTGATAAATTTATACACTAAATCAATTCTAAAGTTATGAAAAATTGTTAAGAGTATATATTCAACTATTACACTGATAACATGTAATATTCTGATAATTTCATTGACAGAGGTGAGAATGAAGTGAAAGTTCAACTCAAGTTAAGATATTTATCACTATCACTGAAAACAATTACAAGAAGAAACAATCAAGAAACTTATGATTATAAAACATGAAATTATCAGATAGTTTAATACCTCTGATCACAGTATATCAGAGAAGTGTAGTTTTCATAAGAAAGTGAAGAATAAACTTGTACAAGAATATATTTAGTTATTTCATAAGTGTTATCAATAATTGTTACTAAATTCTGATTATATAAGCAATCACTGAATGAACTGAATGAGACTGATTTTAATCTTCAGTCTCAGTCTTATTTTGATTTTGAAAGAATGATCATCTTTCACAGTTTATTCTGAGAAATTACTCTTATTTCACTGTTCTTGAATTAAATCTGATTATTTTTCACATCATTTCTCTCAGAAATGGTCCATTTTCAGATTTTTTTGAGGCTTGATCCTGGTGGGACTCACACCAAGAAATGTATGAAACCAGATCAAATGAGATCAAATGTGAAATTCATGGTCCCGCCGGCCAGTCTAATTGCATCAGATATCACAGTGTCTGACTTCTTTCTGTATTTAATATTAAGATTGTACACTTGAAACTCTGAGATTTAACATACTAAGTATTTGAAAGATTTTATTATTAATTATAGATAGATAAGACTTTTATGATTTATAATCATTATTATTGTATATCTGTTATTAATATATCTATCTCATAACATCAGTACATGCTTAATCACTAGTAATTTCTTTTCATACACTGAGTAATTGAGCTTGATATCTGATAGTTTTCTATCATCATATATTATCAGATGTAACTTATTATTCTTACTCATCTGTAGAAGAGTGTCTCTGATAGCTCATTCAGATGTATTTATCTCAATGTAGAAAGATTTATTATAATCTGATTGAATAAGCACTGAGAATGTTATTATACATTTTCTCAGTATGAGAAAAGCCTCTTCACACATAATATTTCAGATAATTGAATGTAACTTCTTCTTTCACAGATTTACATCTATTTCTCTTAAGAGATCTGAGAGTGATGCAGATATTTGTGTGAAATCCTTGATAAATCTGCAGTAATATGAGATCAACTTAAGAAACTATTATATATAGTGTATATTTCTCAGCTGCAGTTAATTTACTATAATATTTAATTTCTTCAGAATGAAGTATATATAGTTATCACTCACTACATGTTCTATAAACTTTAACTCTTTCATTTCAAACACACACTTTGTTGATTTGATATAGAGCTTATACTCTGTCAGAGTTGTAAGCACTTTATCAAGATACTTCAGATATTCATTATATGAGTTTGAGAAGACTAGAATGTTATTCAGATATATAAGATATAAGATTTCATTCTGTTTATAAAGAATTGTATTTATCATCATTTAAAAGATGATAAGTGCATTTATCAGACTGAATAATATTATCAGAAATTTGAACTTTCTTCATTGTATATTAAATGCAGTTTACAGAACTGACAGTTTATCTATATAAATCTGTTAGTATTCTGAGAGAAGATTAATCTTTGATAGATATCAGGTATTTTCAACTGTATTCAACTGTTGTTGAATTCATGACAGTGAATATTCATTCTTAATTATAAGCTTATTAAGTACTTGATAATTGATACACATTCATCACTTCTCATCTGTCTTTTTCACAAATAGAACTGAAAAGTCTCATGTGCTTGATAAGAGTTATATGAGATTATATTCTAGAAGATCTGTGATCTGATACTTCTGTTCTTTGAGATGTGTTTGTGACAGAGAGTATGCATTCTGATTGACTGATTTCATACTCTCTGTATTAATCTCATATATGAATTCTTTTTTCAGCAGTAATTCTAATGAAAGATCTGTTCAGAAGATCTTTTTATACTTCTTCAGAAGCTTCTTTATACACTTATTCTTCTGTATATTCTTTATCTTGATTTTCTCCACTTTCAGATTCTGTATGATATAAAGAATACTTTCAGATAAGGTCTTATGAATTGTGATTCAAAGGTTGCTTGAGTCAGCGTACGATTACAGGCGTACGCCGGCTTCTTATATACTATACACTAAATTAATTGATGGCCGCTATGGCCCCTTTACATTTGTAAGCAAGTTTGAAAGTGACTGTGTTATTATTCAGTGATTGTATGTTCTTCTGAACCACATCCTCTCTCACCAGATTCAGTCACACTCACATGACCAGGATGTATGCCCTAGCTTCATGCAGATTAGTGTGTCACTAGCATTTATAATTGTGTAATCTATCTCTGATTCAGCTAGCATTCTGTGTACACTCTCACAAAGAAACTTTCACTATATTACATTTCTCATTCACTAACTTTTCTCATTCTTCAATCATCTTCTTTATTATCATCATCATTAAACATCATTATCTCATTCAAGATTTCTGCTTCTTCTTTCATTCAATACCTTCTGTCTGTTATTCATTTATCACATTGTACATGTTTCTGATAATGACTTTCTGTTCTTATAACAAGCATTCTTGTAGTGTTCATACTGAGCAGTTCATTAGCAATAAGTATAACATGTTGTGAAATGTAATCAGAACTTGTTTATCTTCTAATAATTGTCAGAATATATTATTATGAATGACATATCTTCTTCATCTTCTTATACATTCTCAACTGTTTTTCTTCTCAGCAGGCTTCTGATCATGTTTTCTGGCATAATTTTATATAAATGCAGCTGCTGATATGTTTGTTTTTATTCATGTAGAATGTTCATGTGTTGACAGATTCATATCTGCTAATGATAGTGAATTTAATGTTAAATCATTGATTGAGAACTTGAAGAATGTGATAATGAAGAAATTACTTATTATATATAACTGAGTCTTCTGCATTCTCTTCTGCCTCTTCTACTGCTGTTTCTCTCTCTGTCACTTCCTCTTAATCTTCTATTCTTGCCTCTGTTTTCAGTTCTCCTGCTTCTGCTATCTCTGTTTCTGTGACTCTTACTTCTGCTACTTCTGCTTTCTCTGCTTCTACTATCTCTGCTTTCATCATCAGCTCTCTCTGTTTCAAGAAGATGTTGTATAGACTTAATGACTCACATTTCTCAGTGTGTACACTCTCACTCTTCTTGCTGATCTCTAGAACAATCTATTATATAAAGACTGTGTATAATACAACTATTTAAAGCTCAGTTACAGATATTGATTATTACATTTATTTCAAATATTTATAATAAAGTAATCATTCATTTATACTGAAGAATCATCTCTCTTCTTAACAGTATTAAGATTATAAGTCAAAGACAGTATCAGTGTCAACTCTGAACCGCTCCACCACGAACTCGCTCGATTTTTCGAATAAGAACCCGCCGATAGATCCATCGAAAAGCCCTCGATCATACGAGCATTTTGACCCCATCGCCGACCGCATACCCCGTGTAGTGGTGGAGTTATCCAGTCAAATGTGAACCAGACGTCGTTCGGAACTCCTGCGTGGGATTATCCCCCATTCTCCCCTGTCACACCACAACCCCGGGCCAAATTGCCATACAAATTGTAAGGTGAAGAGACCTAGCCGTATGCACCAATCTTCTCAATTTTGGAAGATCCCTGATCTGTAGTTGTGAAGATATCTGAGGAGTGACCTCCGCGAAAACCCTGTCCATCTTTGATGTTCCAAAACACCAACGCCAAGTCTCACCCTCGTACCGCCCTTCCCAATCTGGCCCATCCCCAGCAGAAAAATACAAAAAGATACCTCAGCAATAATATCAAGCACATAATCAACAGACAGTGAGTCAACAGCACATCAACAACTATAAAATCAGTATATTCTAAGATCTGACTGAGCCTTTGATCCCTGCATAGTGAGATATATTAAATCTAGTTTTAATATCTCAATATTCAATAGATTCTGCAAGAGATTGAGAACAGTAATACTAGGTTTCTATTGAATTTGAGAATTAACTCTATATTAATATAATCATTGACAAAGTCTTCTATTTTGAGATATAAATAACCAGTTCCTCTACATCTCACTGACAATATTTATATTATTATATAGAGACAGACTTATATTCTCTATAATATCAAGACTCTGAAGAGAGAAAGTCTTGATAGAGAATATACAGTAGTGTATATCTTAGCAGTTTCTATCTCATTCTTCTGCAGCAGTTAATACAAAAAAAAAAAAAAGATCTTAGAAATAGTTTTTTACTTCTCTTAAAAAAGTAAGATGTTTTTCTCTGGATTTTACACAATATTGTTACAAAGAATTAAAAACAGAGTTATTTTCTATCATAATTTTATATTCTTTTAAGTAAGAATTACTTTTTCAGTGACTGAAGAGCTTTCATTAATACTTAATTCTTTTTTACACTCTTTATTAACTGATTTGAGTTGCACACTTGTTATATGAGAAGAATTGAATGATTTAGAATAAAATTGAATAGTTTTAATCAATTTCTCTGCAAAAAATTGATTTATTTTTTGTCAGTTTTTCTCTCAAAAACTGTCATATTATCTGATTTACTATCAATTGATATCATACTTTTTCTCACTATATTTCAAGAAAGAGATTGTAAAGATTTTATTGATTTATCTTAAAAATCAATTTTAGTTTATTAGATTCTCTTCAAAAATCTAATCTAGTTACTGAACTAGTGTGAAAAAAATCAGGTGTTTATACATAAAAGTCTGCTAGTCTTCTTTTGAAATAGTCTGATCAACTTTTCAATTGAAAACAGGCTTAGAAACCTCTTAATTGAAACAGTTTGACCAACTTTTCAATTCAAAAGAGTTTAATAAATATCTCAATTGAATTAGTCTGACTAACTTTTCATTGAGTAAGAATAATGAGTTCAAAAGTACACTCAGTTGATGTGAAAAAAGATGCTTTCTCAAATGCTATTTCTAAGATTGAAATTCTGAAGAGAAGAAAGAAAGAAGAAATAGAGAAATAACAAGTTCTTGAAATACAGAAACTTGAAAAAGCAAGTAAAATTCTTGAAAAGCAGTGTCTGAGTGAGATAAATGAAGAAGTTCTGTTAATTCTTCATACTCAGGCTAGACAACTACAGAAAGTGATCAAGTTCAAACTTGGAATTTCAAACACAGTTCAAAAAACTTTGAAAATTTCTAATATAATCACTGACTCTTTAGTTTACTCTTCTTTCTTTTCTACTTCTTCTTCTTATTCTTCTTTAAATCAGAAGAAAATATATACTCAAACAGCTGAATCTGCTATCTCTAAATCTGCTATCTCTAAATCTGCTATCTCAAAACCTGCTCAAAATTCTGAGAAAACTGAGAAGAATACTGCTCATACTTCTAGTGATAGAAGAGTGAAGAAAAAAATGTAAAAAGAGAAAAATCTTCAAATCTTCAGAAATAGAAGACTTATTCTCAAAGTCTCAAATCAGAACATATTGCAGAGAAATAAGCTAAACTCAAACCTCATTTTCAGAATTAGAAATGAAATCAATCAACAGTTCTTTTCTCAGTTAATGACTGATATTGAAGTTTAAAAACCAGTTATAGCTTCAATTGAGTCATTCTTCTTTGAAAACTTCATCATTCTGACTACAATGTCTGAATTCAATGCTGAATTCCTTATTCAGAATGAGAATCTCTGAAAATCAGCAGTAGAATCTTTGTTAAACACAATAATTCTATCTGAGAGAGATGAAAAGTGAGACAAATTCATTCTTTATAATATTTCAGTTGAAATTTTTGACTGTGAAGAAGAAATACTACTTCTCAAAAATGTATTAGAAGAATATAACTCTATTCAACTGAGAAAGAAGTCTGTATAATTAAATTCAATTGAGTTCAGACAAAGCAGAAGAAATGCCTCTGTTCTAGTATATATAAAGATAATGAAACAGTCAAAGATCTCTGAAGTAAGAGTAGTAGATTTGAAAATGAGAGTTCATGAATACAAAGACTTAAGAATGAATCTCAAAGCTCAAACACAGTGTTCAAACTATCAAAGATATGAATACTTTGCAATCTCCTGTTTCAGAGACTCAAAATGTGCATTCTGTACCAGAGATCACAAAACTAGTAAGCATAAATGTGAAATATGCTTAAAAAGAGATGAAATATGTCAACACACTCTGCTTAAATACTCTAATTGCAAAGAAACACATGCATCTAGCTCAAAAGAATGTATGTTTACTTCAAGAACTTAAAAGAACTAGAGAAAAGATGAAGCTCAGAGTAAATCTAGAACTGAAGAGAATAGTCAAGTCAGTAAACTCACAACTGCAAGCTTAAAAAGAAGAAACTCTTAACTATCTAAGTCTTCAAACTTCAATTCTCCAGCTAAATATAAACAGAATTTGAATTCTTAAACTTCTGTTAAGATTAGAGAATTGAGAAATGACTCTGATGATAAACTAGATATAATGTAAGCAGTTAAGATTTCTACTTTTCAGAACAGTTATAATCTACTATCTGATAATAGTGATTAGATTCTACTCTACTCTCTTTTAGTATGAATATACAACAAAAACAATAAAAAAAGTTTAAAAACTCTTCAAAAATCACATTTATTCAAAATAATGTGAATAGAAACTCAAATTGTATTTATTCTTATCTTCAAATTATATTTGAATAAAAAGTTAATTTTATACTGCTTCAGGAGCTGAATTTTGATGCTGAGCAAAAATATATCATTTCTCATTCAAGCTACTACTGCTTTTTACCTTAAAAGTCTGAGATAAAGTCAAGAGTAGTGATCTATGAAAGAAAGAGATCAAGATATCAATTTAATCTAAGATTTGATATCATGTCTGACCCTGATATTCTGGTGAGTGACATTATAGATAAGGAAAATGAGTTTGATACTATACAGCTCATAAATATCTATAATGAAAAGTCATTGAAGGAATATAACAATATCTGAACAATTGATAGAGGATTTCTGAACATAACTTCATCAAGAAACTCTATAATTGCAGAAGACTTCAATGCACATTATCTCTAATGAAATTCTGAATGCAAGAGAGCAGTGAGAGCTGATAATCTGATTGAATAAATCTTTGAGCATTCAATAGATTTGATTAATAAGTCTGATCAATAAACATTCTTTAGAAAAGGCATGAAATAGAAGTCTATTATAGATCTAATCTTCATATCATAAAATCTAATGAAAAGAAGACTTGTAAACTGATTTATTGATTTAAATAAGATATCAGAATCAGATCATGAGATTATTCAATTTGATATTGAACTGAGTGAAAAATAAATAAGTGAAAATCCTCTTCTCTCTAATCAGTATAACTTTGAAAAAGCTGATTGAAAAGCAGTTGAAGAAAGCATAAAACTGTTAAAATCTGAAAGATAGAATAAGCTATATTGAAATTCTGATCAAGATATCTCAAATGAAATACTTAAGAATAGAGTAAAGCTTATTACATCTATTATTCTAACAAGTGTTAGAGATAATATTTCAAAGAGAAAATCTTCTGAGTATTCAAAACCTTGATGAAATGAGAATATCTCATCTAAAAGAAAAGAATTAGCTACTGCTAGAAGAAATTGAAAGAATGATGTAATATCTGATGAAGAGTTCAAAGCTGTCAGAAATGAATATTTTTCAGATATTAAAAGAGCTAAAACAGACTACTGAAATAAATTTCTTGAAGAAGCATAAGAGAAGGAAGTTTTTAAAGCTTTTAACTATACTAAAACAAGAAGTGTAGCAAAACTTTCAGCCTTAGAATATAAGTTTCAGAATGAATTATATACAGCAAACTCTTTTGAGAAAAAATATCAAGCTTTCATGAGAATTCTCTTTCAGAACTCACCAGATTCAGATTCAGATTCAGAGAAAGAGAATATATCACTTCTCAACTATATCAATGAAAATGACTGAGAATGATCTGATCTTATACAAGATGAATTAGAGTCAGCTATTTTCTCAAGTTCTGTTAAAACTGCTGCAGGTCCTGATTCAATTAATCACTTGATTATTCAGAATATATATTTCTACTTAAAGAATGAATATTTTGAGCTCTTTTTCAATCTCTTGAAAAATGAATATCATCCTGAATGCTGGAGAGAAGTCACTGAAGTGATTCTTGTAAAACCTAATAGAAAAACTTCAATTCCTAAGTTATACAGAGTAATATCTCTATTGAACTGTGTAGAAAAGGTTTTAGAAAAGATAATAGCTACTCAACTATCTTTTATAAGCTCTATAGATGATTCTCTTTTATTCAGTGAATAAATGAGAGATAGAAAACAGTGTTCTGCAATTGACACTGTTCTCTCAGTTGTTCATGATATACAAATAGCAAAGCATGAGGATCTGGTCTCAACTGCAGTTTTTATTGATATAAAAGAAGCATTTGATCATGTTTCAAAGTCAAAGTTAATTCAGACATTGAAGATATTAAAACTGTCACTTTCTCTAATAAAATGAGTTAACTATTTTATATCTAAAAGAAGTATACAACTCTTCTTTGATAGAATGAAATAAGACAAGACTGAGATAAAAATAGAAGTATCACAGAGATCTTCAATCTCACTCATTTTATTTACAATATACACTGTATATCTATTTAAAAATAGAAATATGAGAATAATGCAATCTCTGAGTTATATGAATGATATTGGTCTAGTCTACAGCTCAAAAACTATCAAAGAGAATTTGAAAGTAATTGAAGAAGCTGCAAAGAAAATCTTTGTTAGAGTAGATATCAATCAAATTCAATTTGATATGAATAAAACTGAGTTAATTCACTTCTTTTCAAGATTCAATGAGAAAGAACTATCTCTAACTCTTTTAAATAGAGAGATTAAACTCAGTGTAAATGTCAAATAATTAGGAGTATGATTAAACTTCAAGTTGAATTTTAAATATCACATTTAACAAAGAACTGTCAAGACAGAAAGACTATTAAACAACATAATCAGACTATCAAATACAGAGAGAGGTCTATTCTTCCAGGCTATGAGACAGTTATATATAGCCTGTATTACATCAGTAGCTGATTATGAAGTTCAAGTTTGATAAAATAATCAAGAGAATTTCACTGAACTCTTTCAAAGTCTGTAAAACAGAGTCTTGAGAAGAATTCTGAAAGTATTCAAATCATCTTCTATTAAAGCAATGAAAATTGAAGCTTCAATTCCTTCTTCTGCTATTAGATTTGAAAAGGCCTGTATAAACTATACTCTGAGAGTTGTAAAGATAAGCTCAAATCATATAATCAGAGAAAGAGTCTCTTCTTCATTTTCATCAATTAACTCTGGAAATGAACTGGATTAAAATAGATTTCTTGATTAGAATGAAAATAATTCTTCAAAAAAAATGTCTTCTCAACTGTACAGACTATACTCTCTGATTAAAAATCAATTTTCTTCTTTAAATATTGAAAAAGTTGATCATGAGAAGTTATCTCTCTGAAGAGAAAAGCTTGAATCTCTTATAGACTTACAAATAAGTGAACTATCAAAAGAGAAAGAATATGAACAGCATTTGAAGAGAATTTCTATAATCAATATAAAGAACTCTATTCTGATTTATTCAGATGACTTAAAAAATGAGAACTTGAATAGATTAGATGCAGACATTGCTTATACTGAAGATAATATCAATTTTATCTCAGATTTCTGAAATCTAGGCTCTGAATGTAAAGTCTTTGATGCTGAACTATTTGCAATAGTGAAAGCTTTCAAACTCATTGAAATAAAATCTCATAAAAGAGGAAATTGTTTGAAAGAGGCATGAATATTCTCTGATAGTCAAGCTGCTTTAAAAAGACTTAGAAATAGTCAGATTCATAATGATCAAATGAATCTTGAACTGATCTTAAACTCTATTTTGAAAATTCAAAAGAGAAGAATATCAAAGCTGATAATTCATCTGCACTGAGTTTCTGCTCATATGAATATTCATGACAATGAATTGGCTGATTCAGCTGCAAAAAAGAGTGCAGAATTAAGCAGATCTATTCAAAAAATTATGTCCTGGTCTTTTATAAAGAGAAAAATAAAAGAATCTTGTTTAGATAAGTGAAATGAAAGCTGACAGAAATAAAAGAAGAGTATACATTATTCAAGATTTGAAATAAAACCCAAGTGGAAATCTTGTTCAATTAAATGTAAAAAGAAAATATTCTCATCTATAATACAGCTGAAACTAGAACATGGCTATTTCAAATCTTATATATAAAGATTTGATGATAGATTTGACTCAATAGAATGCTCATTCTGCAATACAAATGAGAATTCTGAGTATATTGTAATGCACTGTGCATTATACAATAGTCTCAGAGCCAGATTGAAAGAGAAGTATGATCTAAATCAATTAAATATGAGATTCTTATTCTCAACTGAGACAGGAATTAAATACTTAATAGACTTTCTATCAGAAACTCAAGCAGCTATAAGAAAATGGCTAAATTCAGAATTATCTGAATATGAAGAGGAGGAAATCAATCAGATATAGTCTGTTAAAACAGCTATATACTATCTTTTAATAATTTGTTTTGTTACAGTCTTTCTTTATTTTATCTTTTCCTTTTAATTTCTTTCTGTCTATCTATTTAATGTGTCTATCTTTAAGACTGTGTTCTCTTTTCCTTTGTCATGATATTGTCAAATGGTTTCAAAGTATGAGATGATGTTAAAACACTGCAATTTGTAAACAGTTTTTGTATTCTGGGCTGGAATTTTCTGATTTTGCATATCTGAAATTGATGAATGTATAATAGTTAACTTTACAGATATAGGAAAAACCCTGAGAACTAAAAGTTCTCAGGTAGATGTCATAGTCTCTGACTGCATACATCTATAATTGAAGAATAATAATAATAATAATAACTGAGACAGGAATTAAATACTTAATAGACTTTCTATCAAAAACTCAAGAAGCTATAAGAAAATGACTAAATTCAGAAATATCTGAATATGAAGAGGAGGAAATTAATCAGATATAGTCTGTTAAAACAGCTATACACTATTCTTTAATAATTTGTTTTGTTACAGTCTCTTTTTACTTTATCTTTTTCTTTCTATTCTTTTCTATCTATCTATTTAATGTGTCTATCTTTAAGCCTATGTTCTCCTTTCTTTTGTCACGATATTGTCAAATGATTTTAAAATATCAGAAGGTGTTAAAATACTGTAATTTGTAAACAGTTTTTATATTCTGAGCTGAAATTTTCTGATTTTGCATATCTGAAATTGGTAAATGTATAATAGTTGACTTTAGAGCTATAGGAAAAACCCTGAGAACTAAAAGTTCTCAGGTAGATATCATAGTCTCTGACTGCATATATCTATAATTGAAGAATAATAATAATACTAATAATAATTCATTATATGAAGACTGTGTATAACATGACTATCTGAAGCTCAGTTGTAAACACTGATTATTACATTAATTTAAATAATTTATAATAAGATAATTATGCATTTATATCAG
>NW_003101682.1:2664145-2698493 GCF_000003855.2 Blastomyces gilchristii SLH14081
ATCTCTATATAATACAGCATTCAGTGACTAGATTCAGCAGCTTTCATCTTTTGTAATTCTGTCTCATATATTATACTGTCTCTCTTCACCTGCTTAGATCACTATAGTGAATAACTCATTGAAACTAATCTTATCTGATCTCTGAGCATTCTCAGAAGTTGAGATAACTTAGTCTTATATGTTCACAGATGTTTCAGATGATTCATTCTCTGTTATCTCTATAATTGAACTGATGTAAACAGTTAAATTCAACTCTGAATTTCTTTTTCTTCTGTAATCTGACTCATATACAAGTCTGCTGCTTTGAGACTGCTCTTTACTATGTTGTATCTGCTATCTATGATGTGTTATTATATAACTGACTACAGTCTCATCACTTATTAAAGTGTGGTATTTATCTGATTTCTTCATTTCTTCTCATTCTTTTCTTATAATTATGAAAAGATCAGAATAAGTGAGATCATCTGATTTGTAAGCATCTATAATTTCTCTTACTTTGTAAGACTTTTCAATTGTAAGACTCTTCTTTTTCAATACTGATAATAGTACTATGAATGATTATAATTCACTCAGGTCTTGTATCTTTGCTTTTATAAGATGTGAATTATTTATTAAGTTGTATAAGATCTGTCTCTCTGGTTCTTTCAATATATATATTCTCAGAGAATGTCATTTGAGTATTTTATATAGCTTAAATCACCTAGATTGAAACTTCTCAGAACTCTCATTGTGTATGAGAACTTATATTCTTATCTTAAGACTTGATTTCTTAACTAGTGAGTCTCATATTCTTTTTGATTGAATTGCTCAGTTCAGAAGTAACTTATTAGCTTTTGTATGTATATGACTGATCTCTTTCAATCTTGATTTCACATTAACAACTGCTGCATCTGTGACTATTGCATTCACAACTATTGTTTCTACTGTGTCTGCAACTGATGCATCTGTAAATCTGTAACTGCTGTTCTCTCTCTCATCTTTTTCAGAGCATTCTCTGAGATGCACAGATACAATTCATACAACAGATAGAATGATGAACACTTGAAGACTGCATGCTGTCAAATTCACATAGTTAATAGCACCTGTCTGAGATATTCATCTCATAGTCTCATAGGCTTACTCACTAGATATTTCATCAGCATGTTACTCAAGATTTCATTCAAGTATTTTATCTTTCTATTTGTTCATGAGTGATATAGTGTTGTTCTACAGTGTCTTGTCTGTAACTGACTTATGAAATGCCTCATCACTTCTTCTATGAGATTCACATTATTATCAGTTAGAATCTCACGCAGCATTTCATAGTTGATATAGATCTCATTATATAGAAACTTCATCATTACCTTCTCTATTATCTCTGAAACTGCTTTTATAACTGGCCAGTCAGTAGCATAATCAATAGCAGTGATTATTCATCAATTTTCATTTAATATTTGTGATAATACATCTATGAGATTCATCTCTCATTATTTAAACAGTTGTATTATATACTCTATCTGATATTACACTTTCTTGCATTCTAATCCTTTCTTAGATTCTTTTGCAACCTGACAATTCAGGCACTTATAAGTGTATATCTGAATGTTCTCAGTCATGCTTGATCAGTACACTCTTGATTCAAGTATATTCATGAGTTCAGAGCTTTCTAAGTGACTGAATTCCTTGTGTATATGAGTTATCAAGTTGTGTCTAAATAAATGTTTCAGATAGAGATCTTCTGCATATTCTAGATTATGATAAAGTGTAACATCATTTTTTAATTTTCTTAGCTTGAAGTTCAGAAGTATCTCTTCTACTACTTTTATAAAATGCTTATCATATGACATCTTACTGTTCTTCAAGTGAGAGATTATTATATTCACTTATTCTGATTCCTTACATTCTCTCAGTGTATTTAATACAAACTTCTCTTATATCTGATTTGCAGAATTCTCACTCATGAAATCAGGTCTGTAACTGATTGCATCAGATATTACAGTGTCTGACCTCTTTCAGTATTTGATATTAAGATTGTACACTTGAAACTCTGAGATTCAATATATTAAGTGTTTGAAAGGTTTCATTATTGATTGTAGATAGATGAGGCTTTCATAATCTGTGATCACTGTTATCATATGCCTGTTATTAATCTATCTATTTCACAATGTCAGTGCATGCTTGATCACTAGCAATTTCTTTTTATACACTGAGTAATTGAGCTTGATATCTGATAGTTTTCTATCATTGTACATTATTAGATGTAGCTTGCTATTCTTACTTATCTGTAGAAGAGTGTCTCTGATAGCTCATTCAGATATATCTGTCTCAATGTAGAAAGGTTTATCACAATCTGATTGAATAAGCACTGAGAATGTTATTACATATTCTCTCAATATGAGAAAAGTCTCTTTACATGTGACATTTCAGATAATTGAATAAAACTTCTTCTTTTGCAGATTTGCATCTATTTCTCTTAAGAGATCTGAGAGTGATGCAGATATTCATATGAAATTCTTGATGAATCTGCAGTAATATGAGATTAACTCAAGAAACTGTTATACATAGTATATATTTCTCAGCTGCAGTTAATTTACTATAGCATTCAATTTCTTCAGAATGAGGTGTATATAGTCACTACTCACTACATGTTCTATGAACTTCAACTCTTTCATTTCAAACACACATTTTATTGATTTAATGTAGAGCTTATACTCTGTCAGAGTTGTAAGAACTTCATTAAGATGCTTCAGATATTCATTATATAAGTTTGAAAAGACTAGAATATCATTGAGATATATGAGATATGAGATTTCATTTTGTTTATGAAGAATTGTATTCATCATTATTTGAAAGATGATGAGTGCATTTATCAGACTGAATAATATTATCAGAAATTCAAACTTCTCTCATTGCATATTAAACACAGTTCACAGAACTGATAGTTCATCTATATAGATCTGTCAGTATTCTGAGAGAAGATTAATCTTCAATAGATATCAGATGTTTTCAACTGTATTCAACTGTTGTTGAATCTATAGCAGTGAATATTCATTCTGAATTGTAAGCTTATTAAGTGCTTGATAATTGATACACATCTGTTACTTCTCACCTGTCTTTTTCATGAATAGAACTGAAAAGCCTCACACACTTGATGAGAATTATATGAGATCATATTCTAGAAGATCTGTGATCTGATACTTCTGTTCTTCAAGATATGTTTGTGACAGAGAGTATGCATTCTGATTGACTGATTTTGCATTCTCTGTGTCAATCTCATGTACAAATTCTCATTTCAGCAGCAATTTCAGTGAAAGATCTGTTCAGAAGATCTTTTCATACTTCTTCAGAAGCTTCTTCATATACTTGTTCTCTCACATATTCTTTATCTTGGTTTTCTTCACTTTCAGATTCTGTATGACATACAGAATACTTTCAGATGAGGTCTTGTAAATTATTCTCTTTACTTATTAATATATAAGCAGATTTAATTCTTCTATATCAGAGATGTGAAATGTCCTTCTCATATCAGTTGATAGAATTGTATGAACTGTTTTCTTTCTATCAGTCAACTGTATATAACATGTACATCATTGAATCTGCAGATTGAATCTATGAAATCAATTGAGTCTGAGAATAAGGTTGTATTTCATGTTCTACAGCTCTCACACTCAAATATAGTAAGATCATTCTCTGAAGTGCAAGAGAACTCTTACTCTTGCAGATGATATTAAATATCAGTTATCAGATAATCTTATATATCAGGGATTCTTCACTCAGTGAATCTCTTTCAGTCTTCAAATCATATAATTATCAATATATTATGTAGATACTTCTATGTTCACTAACACTTTTGCAGCCATCTCTCAATTTTTACTCAAGTGTCTCTTATATATTAACATTTCAGGTCTCAAGGCATTGAGATGAGTGTTCACTTCATTCTCACTCACATCTCATTTGAGAGCCTGCTTTCTCTTGATATTCACAGAATTCAGAGAGTCATCTAATACAGACATCTGTTTCACTTTGAAGACTTTTTATAGAATATCAGTAAGTGTCTCTGAGCTCACTGATTCTGCTAGTTTTTTAACTCTCTTGACTGCACACACTGTGTGCAATCTTTTATATCATGATTTTGATATCTGCAGTTAAAGCAAGCTTGATGCTTATAATATCAAGATTTTCACTCAGAGGATTTCTTTTTCAGGGAATTCAGTACTTTAGTGATGATATTCAAATCTAGATTTATTGTGTTCAAGTGTGTGACTTGTATCATAGAAGTCTGATTATCTGTTCTCTGTTGAGATATACTTGATTGCAGTATTTTCTATCACAGTTGACTTGCTTATTTCTGTATAATGAGAATATTATATGCTTTCTTCACTGTGTCTGACTATGAGATTAAGCATTTTAATTTCACTCTTAACTCAGATGTAAGACTATGAATGAAGATCTGTAAACAGAAAGATATTGAAAGCTCTTCATTCAATATAAGATAGTGTAAACTGAAGTATGTGAAGTATGATGTAAGATCACTTATTTATCTACACTTAGTGAAGTGTTTATAATACTTGTCTTATATATTCACTTTCTCAAAGTTATGCAAGATTCATTTGAAAAACTCATTTCATATTTATAGAAATGAATATTGTTTTAAGTCTGTAAGATTCATCTTTTCATCAGTTATTTATAATAACTTCATCTTTTCATATAGAAATATGACAGATCTTAAGACTTATTGAAATTCTGTTAACTATCTATCTGTAAGTTTGTATTCAATGTGATAATATAATTACATCTGACTTAGCCAGCTGATTGCAGCATTATTTTTTCAGTCACTATTAAAGCTTAATAGCTTCAGCAGATCTTCTGACTTGATATATTTCATACTCAGATTCTCATTCTGTACAATGATCTTTAATGATGTGTATACTTCTGAAGATATTGTGAATAATCATGATAAGATCTTCAGATTCAGTGTAGTTACCTGTGTAAATGTTTAATCTTCTGCTGCAGATTTAAGACTTGATTCTCTCTATTCTTATTAATAATGATAATTGTGTCAGTGAAGCTCTTCATAGTGAATACTTGATCTGCAGTGAATATTAATTGTTGTTTAGCTTCTGCCTCAGCCTGTCACTGTATATACAAGGCCTTGATTTTGTTTAGAATTCTTGTACATGTATGAAGCTTTGATTTCAGTTCAGTGATTTCAGCTGCTTTTCTTACTACTTTGAGTAAACTCTCTGAGAGGTTCTACATACCTTCTGATTCAGATAGCAGAGAAGAGTGTTATTTATATTAACTAGAGAAGATATTTATTTCAGTGATTTCTCATTGATTATATAATATCTATTATTATATCACTATATTATTATATCACTATATTATTATATAATTTCTGTTATCATTGTACAACTTCAGTGATGATCATTCTCTCTTTTTATTCTTCTTTTAGATAGAGAGTGAACTTCTTTGAATCTTGTTCACTGCTTTTATTCTCTTTCTCACATCTCATCTGTTCATGTACCATATATGGCATTTGTCTGAGTGTGAAGTTTTCCCTCAATAAGTAAAGCAGTATCAATTGAATGCTCTTTCACTCACTGCTCTTTATATACTATCTTTTGAGATGTTCTAGAACCACACTGACATGATAACTATGAATCACTTCATAGACAGAATTATCATGCTCTGAAGAAGCCTGTGCTTCTCACCAGTTTTTGAACATGCTATCAGATGTCATTCAAAGGTTGCTTGAGCCAGTGTATGATTACAGGTGTACGCCGGCTTCTTATATACTGTATGCTAAATTAATTGATGGCCGCTATGACCACTTTACATTTGTAAGCAAGTTCGGAAGCGGCCGCGTTATTATCCGGCGGTCGTACATTCTTCCGAACCACAGAATCATTCTCTTTACTTATTAATGTATAAGTAGATTTAATTCTTCTATATCGGAGATATGAAATGTCCTTCTCATATCAGTCAATAGAATTATATGAACTATTTTCTTCTTATCAGTTAACTGTATATGACATGTACATCATTGAATCTGCAGATTGAATCTTTGAAATCAATTAAGTCTGAGAATAAGGTTATATTTCACATTCTGCAGCTCTCATGCTCAAATATAGTAAGATCATTCTTTAAAGTGCAAGAGAACTCTTACCCTTACAGATAATATTAAATATCAGTTATCAGATAATCTTATACATTGAGAATTCTTCACTCAATAAATTCCTTTCAGTCTTTGAATTATATAATTATCAATATATTATGTATAAGCTTCTATATTCACTAATACTTTTGCAGTCATCTCTCAATTCTTCTCTAAGTGTTCTTTATACATTAACATTTCAGATTTCAAGGTATTGAGATGAGTATTCACTTTATCATTCTCACTCACATCTCATTCAGAAGTCTGCTTTCTCTTAATATTCACAGAATTCAGAGAATCATCTAACATGAACATTTCTTTCACTTTGAAGACTTTTTATAGAATATCAGTGAGTGTCTCTGAGCTCACTGATTCTGTTAGTTTTTTAACTCTCTTGCTTCTCTTGACTGTGTATACTGTGTGTAATCTTTTACATCATGATTTTAGTGTCTGCAGTTAAAGCAAGCTTGATGCTCATAATATCAAGATTTTCACTTAGAAGATCTCTTTTTCAGAGAATTTAATACTTTAGTAATGATATTCAAATCTAGATTTATCATATTCAGATGTGTGACTTGTGTTGTAGAAGTCTGATTATCTGTTCTCTGTTAAGATATACTTAATTACAGTATTTTCTATTATAATTGACTCTCTTATTTCTATATAATGAGAATATTATATGCTTCTTTCACTGTGTCTGATTATGAGATTAAGCATTTCTATTTCACTCTCAACTCAGATGTAAGATCATGAATGAAGATCTGTAAATAGAAAGATGTTAAAAGCTCTTCATTTAACATGAGATAGTATAAGCTGAAGTGTGTGAAGTATGATATAAGATCACTCACTTATCTACACTCAGTGAAGTATTTATAATACTTATCTCATATGTTCACTTTCTCAAAGTTATGCAAGATTCATTTGAAAAACTTATTTCATATTTATGAAAATGAATATCACTCTGAGTCTGTGAGATTCATCTTTTTATCAGTCATTTATAATAACTTCACTTTTCTATGTAGAAACATAACAGATCTTAAGACTTGTTAAAATTTCATTGACTGTCTGTCTGTGAGTTTATATTCAATCTGATAATATGATCACATCTGACTTAGCTAGCTGATTATAGCATTATTTTTTCAGTTGTTATTGAAGCTTGATAACTTCAGCAGATCTCTCAGCTTGATATATTTCATGCTTAAATTCTCATTCTACACAGTGATCTCTGATGATGTGTACACTTCTGAAGAGATTATGAACAATCATGATAAGATCTTCTGATTCAGTGTAGTTATCTATCTGTGTAAATATTTGATCTCTCACTGCAGGTCTAAGACCTGGTTTTCTCTATTCTTATTAATGATGATGATTGCATCAGTGAAGCTCTTCATTGTAAATGCTTGATTCACAGTGAATACTAATTATTGTTTGACTTTCATCTCAGTCTGCCACTGTGTACACAAGGTCTTAATTTCATTTAGAATTCTTGTACATGTACAGAGCTTTGATTCTGATTCAGTGATCTTAGCTGCTTTTCTGACTGTTTTGAGTAAACTCTCTGAGAGGTTCTACATATCTTTCAGTTCAGATAGCAGAGAAGAATGTTCATATTAACTAGAGAAGATGTTCATTTCAGTGATTTCTCATTGATTGTATAATATCTATCATTATATCTTTATATAATTTCTGTTATTATTATATAACTTCAGTGATAATTATCTCTCTTTTATTCTTCTGAGTAGAGAGCAGTCTTCTTTGAATCTGATTCATTGCTTACATCTTCTTTCTCACATCTCATCTGTTTATATATAATACATGGCATTCATCTGAGCATGGAGTTTTTTCTCAACAAGTGAAGTAGTAACAATCAGATGCTCTTTCACTCACTGCTCTTTATACACTATCTTTTGAGACATTTTTAGAATCACATTGATATGATAACTACAAATTACTTCATAGACAGAATTATCACACTCTAAAGAAGCCTGCACTTCTCACCAGTTTTTAGACATACTATCAGATGTGATTCAAAGGTTGCTTGAGTCAGTGTATGATTACAGGCGTACACCGGCTTCTTATATACTGTACACTAAATTAATTGATGGCCGCTATGGCCCCTTTACATTCGTAAGCAAGTTCGGAAGCGGCCGCGTTATTATCCGGCGGTCGTATGTTCTTTCAAACTACAAATAGAATGAGCTTTATAAGAAGGCTTCAGCAACTTATTCAGTATTTATCTTATTACAAGATTTTAATATTATATCTTTACTCAATCAATTCACAATGATCAGAATGTTTCTACAACTCTTACTCTCAGAGAGATGAATAGTGAAGTTAATTATTATATCTCATCAGATTCTATCAGAGATATTAAGTGATTTCAGCAGATCTTTTCTACAGTTCTTTCACAAGATGATAGAAGAATAATAGTTGCAGTTTCAGACAAAGTGTCTGATACTGTTTAATATCTCAGATTAGTAGAACTCTTGAGAGATCATTCTATACAGTTGTTCACAGCCTGAATAATCAGTGATATATGAATCATGCAGCTCTTGTATTATCTGAGTGTATAAGAGTTCAGAGTGAGAGACTCAACATCATTCACAGAATTGTAGAGTATTATTATCATTAATTGAACATTCTGAGATATCAGTTCTTATACATAGTTCTGGGGTAAATCAGAGTGCTTCTTGACATACTGCTTCAGTAAGTGCTTGAAGAAGTTCATCAGTTTAAGCTGTTGTATGTCATAATTTATTCAGTGTAGATCTGAAAAATGTTCTGATCAGCAAAGTATATATAGTATTATAAATAATCTCATCATAATCAACTAATATCTTCAGATTCAAGAGTCAGTGTTCTCAATTCATTCAGTGTATATCTGTCACATCAGACAGCATATCTTGTTCTCATTATAAGAGAGTATCTGTTATCAAGTTCTGACTGTCAGAGTGATAGTGTATTATAAAATGAAAGCAGCTTAGAAACTCTGATTATCACATCTATTATTCAGTGAGTTTACAGGTTATTATGAAGTATTTGAAGTTCTTATAATCTATGATTATCTTAAATTTAAAGATACTTCAGAGTTCAGAGTCTTATTCTTCTAGACAGTGTATAATTATGAGAAGTTTTTTATTATAGATCTCATAATTGCATTCAGCAGGACTCAGTTTCTTAGACATGAAGGCATATAATTATAGAACATCTTCATTATTATATTACAATATCACTTCTTCTATCATATAGTCAGAGAAATCAGCTTCAATAACTGTCTTATAGTCAGAGTTAAATATTATTAACAGAGAGATATTGATGAATATCTTCTTCATCTGTGAGAATGCAGTTTCAGCATTTACTGATCACTGAAATACTGAGTTCTTCTTGATAAGTTCTGTAAGTGATCTTATGATATCTGAGAAGTTTTGTATAAATCCCTGATAGAAGTTAGTAAATTCAATGAAGCTTCGTACATCTTTCACAGTACACAGAGCTTCTCATTTAAGAATAGCAGAGACTTTCTCAGAATTCATTCAAATTCTCTTATCAGCTTCTATAATAAAACTCAGATATTTAATACTCTTAACTTTAAAATCACACTTATCAATATCTATCAGTAGTTCTGCTTCTTATAATTGTTGTAATACTTTCTGTACATATTCTTGATATTCTTTTCTAAACTTATTAGTGAAGATGAGAATGTTATCAAGATATGCAGGTGCAAATTCATCAAGGAAATCTTGAAGTGCTCAGTTAATATACTTCTGAAATGTACTGAGAGTGTTAGTCAGTCTGAAGAAGGTAACTATTCATTCAAAGAGATCATATCATGTTTAGAATGCTGTAAGTTACTTATCTTCTTTAGTAATGAGAATCTTATGAAACACAGCAATGATATCTAGTTTTGTAAATTATTGAGCTTGTTCAATGCAAGCTAGAGTTTCATTAATAAGAGATAGCAGATAGCAGTCTTTCTTTATTATTCTGTTTAGTTCTCAATAGTTTACACAGAATCAGAGTTCTTCATCTGATTTCTTTGTAAAAAGAATAGAGACTGCAGTGAAAGAATTACTAATATGTATAAATTCTTTATTCAATAGATTATTAAGTGTCTTTCAAAGAAGAAGAAGTTCATCTCAGAATATATTATAAAGAGAGCTCTATAATAATTCAGAGTTCTTATCATTCTTCTTCTCTAACTTGATACTATGATTCACTTCAGAACCTTATAAGAGAGGTATATTCATAATATTATCTTATTGAAAGACATCTAGATATTCATGATATTATTGAGAGAGTTTTATACAAGAATCTGTTGTTGTAATACAGAATAACTTTTCTAGAGTCTTTTTAATATTAGTCAGACTGATAGAATAGATTGTTATATAATTCTGCTATCAGTGACTTCTTTTTCAGAGCATTTCATACACATTGACAGAGATCTGTGTCAGATTCATGATCTTGTGAATGTCATCTTCATGAATTCTATTATTGTTAGAGAATATCAAGCTTCTGTTTTAAGTATTCAATAAGATGCCTTGTTCAGATAGTCAGACAAGTTCTAACATAAGATTATAATCAAGATTATCAACTTTATATATATAGACATCTTCACATTAATGTTCTCTCACATCTATGATTAACTTTATCATGTAACAGATACAAATGTCTTTTGAATCATTAAATTCTGTAAGAAGTCAGAGTTTTGATAAGAGAATATACTGAAGATTATAACATTTTACAACTGAAGATTTTATCATTGTATAGTAACATAGACTGCTGTCTATCATGAACTGCTGTCTATCATGACTTTTATATTATACATATTATCAATCACAGTAAATACAAGAATTGCATTCATTGTTATTTTCTCTTCAAATTATTATTATTCAATCTCTTCAAGCTTCTGTTTACAAATTTGAACAGAAGCTAATCTTTTCTCTGTTTCATCAGAGTATTCTTATAGTTATCTTTTAAATCTTTCTTCACTGTAATATGATTGATACAGACAGGCACTGATTCATTCTTTAAATAAGAAGACACTGATCTTTCTCTTAAGTGTGAAGGCACATAGATTGATCAGCAGTTGAAAGCAATGTGTTTTAATCAGTTACAGTTAATACATACTTCACATTGACATTAATCAGCGACTTTCTCAGGAGTGATTTCAGAGACTTGAAAGCCTGTTTAAACAGTGAAAACTCTTGCTTATGCATAGACATTTGACTCTATTCAGTTCATGACATCTGCATCATTGCTGTTCTTCAGCACAGATGTATAAGTGATTGAAGTGTAACATCTTCTATCACTGTTCTGTATACTCTTGAGCTTGATAAGACAGTCATTCAATGTTCAGAGCTGTGTGTAGAAATCTTCATAAGTCTGATCTTCATCTACACTTACAAGAGCCTGTAAGAGTTCAAAAGTTAATGTCTTCTTAAGTATACTAATCTTCATTCAATTCTTTCAAGATTGATTACCTGCTTCTAGAATCTTGATATCAAAGTCAGGAATGAATATTATAAGAGAAGTATTTCTCTGTCAGATACTCTGTAATCAATCTAACACTTTCTGTTATATGACAGTGTCTCAGAACAGAATATCAAGATGTTTGATAATATTATCAGATATTCACAACACTGATTTACATGCTTTCATTCATAAATGAAACTTCTGTTTCATATAATTCTTCAATTATTCATTGATATACTAATCTTGATTAATTAATAAATCAATGACATCTTCATTTATACTCAGTTTCACAAGCATTTTCATTCTTCATGATAAGTAGAGAGTGAGATTGAAAGTATTAAAATATATAGAAGTATCTAAGCATTCTTTCAGCACTTTTGTATTTAATTCTACAGATATTGAAATTGCATGAGTTTCTTATTATGATAATTATTGAATCTCTTCATATTAATATTGTTAAGTTGTATGCATATCAGCTATTTATTGTTGTTGTAATTTTAACATTACTTAAAGTCACTGTAATATCGCATTTATACTTGTATTTAAGAGTTCTCTCATATTATCATTAGACATAATTATATCATTTGTCAGATGTGTGATATCTGTGAAAGTGTAATTGTATAAATATCTCATACATCTGAGTGTCAGAACTCTCAGGTCTTTTACTGACATTCTCTCGTAAAATCTTATTACAGAGTCAGAATGACTGATAAGTAAGCTTCTATCTAAGAACTCAATATCTGCTTAACTGTTTCTCTTTTCTATATATTGTTACACATTCAGATATCTCTCAATGAATAATCATTTCTAATGAGAAGATAATGCATGAATAATCATTTCTAATAAGAAGATAATGAATGTTTTTCTAATATAAGAGATCTACACTGAATAGATCAGTATGATATTGATAGGTCTTATATAATAAAGAGAAAAATGTTAGAGAAGAAAAAGAAAGAGAAAGTATGAGAATCAGTAATCAAAGTAGATATTTATACACATATGTGATGATGTATGTAATGAGGCTTCAGAGTGAAAGAATCTATACACATTCATAGCAGCTGAGAATCAGTGATTGAGAGTGACTGAGAATCAGAGTATATATGTTCAAGAATGAAGCAGTTGAAATCTGTGAAGTGTAATGAAATAGTTTATATAATTGATCAGACGCAGCCCGTCACAAATCAATTAACAATTAATTCAAAATCAATTCAAAATCAATTTAAAATTAATTGTTAAATATTTTTATCTTAATATATTTTAAAATTCTATAAAATATCTCTTTATAATCTATATAAATTTGTCTGTTCATTTAATTGATTATGAATCAGCTATACATACTTTGATTGATTGATAAGCTGAGTGAATGAATAAATGAATGAGTGAAACATGATTATTTCAAATTCTATATACAAAGACTTAATAACAGATTTGATTCAACAGAGTGCTTATTCTGCAATATAAATGAAAATTCTGAGTATATTATAATGTATTATGTATTATACAATAGTCTCAGAGTCAGATTAAAGAAGAAGTATAATTTAAATTAATTAAATATAAGATTCTTATTCTCAACTGAGATAGAAATTAAATACTTAATAGACTTTTTATCAGAAACTTAAGTAGCTATAAGAAAATAACTACATTCAGAAGTATCTGAATATAAAGAGGCAGAAATTAATTAGATATAGTCTCTTAAAATAGCTATATACTATCTTTTAATAATTTTATTTTATTATAATCTCTTTTTACTGTACTTATTTCTTTCTATTCTTTTCTATCTATCTATTTAATATGTCTATCTTTAAGACTATATTCTCTTTTCCTTTGTCATGATATTTCAACCATCCAAGTCAACCGCTCCACCACGAACTCGCTCGATTTTTCGAATAAGAACCCGCCGATAGATCCATCGAAAAGCCCTCGATCATACGAGCATTTTGACCCCATCGCCGACCGCATACCCCGTGTGGTGGTGGAGTTATCCAGCCAAATGTGAACCAGACGTCGTTCGGAACTCCTGTGTGGGATTATCCCCCATTCTCCCCTACCACACCACAACCCCGGGCCAAATTGCCATACAAATTGTAAGGTGAAGAGACCTAGCCATATGCACCAATCTTCTTGATTTTGGAAGATCCCCGATCTGTAGTTGTGGAGATATCTGAGAAGCAACCTCTGTGAAAACCCTGTCCATCTTTGATGTTCCAAAACACCAACGCCAAGTTCCACCCTCGTACCGCCCTTCTCAATCTGGCCCATCCCCGGCAGAAAAATACAAAAAGATACCTCAGTGATAATATCAAGCACATAATCAACAGACAACAAGTCAACAGCACATCAACAACTATAAAATCAGTATATCTCAAGGTCTGACTGAGCCTTTGATCCCTGCACAGTGAGATATATTAAATCTAGTTTTAATACCTCAATATTCAATAGATTCTGCAAGAGATTGAGAACAGTAATACTAGGTTTCTATTGAATTTGAGAATTAACTCTATATTAATATAATCATTGATAAAGTCTTCTATTTTGAGATATAAATAATCAGTTCCTCTACATCTCACTGACAATATTTATATTATCATATAGAAACAGACTTATATTCTCTATAATATCAAGACTCTGAAGAGAAAAAGTCTTGATAGAGAGTATACAGTAGTGTATATCTTAGCAGTTTCTATCTCATTCTTCTGCAGCAGTTAATGCAAAAAAAAAAGATCTTAGAAATAGTTTTTTACTTCTCTTGAAAAAGTAAGGTGTTTTTCTCTGAGTTTTACACAATATTCTTATAAAGAATTAAAAACAGAGTTGTTTTCTATCATAATTTCATATTCTTTTAAGTAAGAATTACTTTTTCAGTGACTGAAGAGCTTTTATTAATACTTAATTCTTTTTTACACTCTTTATTAACTGATTTGAGTTGCACACTTATTGTGTGAGAAGAATTGAATAATTTAGAATAAAATTGAATAGTTTTAATCAATTTCTCTGCAAAAAATTGATTTATTATTTGTCAGTTTTTCTCTTAAAAACTGTCATATCATCTGATTTACTATTAATTGATATCATACTTTTTCTCACTGTATTCCAAGAAAGAGATTGTAAAGATTTTATTGATTTATCTTAAAAATTAATTTTAGTTTATTAGATTCTCTTTAAAAATCTAATCTAGTTACTGAACTAGTGTGAAAAAAATCAGATATTTTATACATAAAAGTCTGCTATTCTTCTTTTAAAATAGTCTGACTAACTTTTCAATTGAAAACAGACTTAGAAATCTCTTAATTGAAACAGTCTGACCAACTTTTCAATTCAAAAGAGTTTAATAAATATCTCAATTGAATTAGTCTGATCAACTTTTCATTGAGTAAGAATAATGAGTTCAAAAGTACACTCAGTTGATGTGAAAAAAGATGCTTTCTCAAATGCTATTTCTGAGATTGAAATTCTGAAGAGAAGAAAGAAAGAAGAAATAGAGAAACAACAAGTTCTTGAAATACAGAAACTTGAAAAAGTAAGTAAAATTCTTGAAAAGCAGTGTCTGAGTGAGATGAATGAAGAAGTTCTATTAATTCTTTATACTCAGGCTAAATAACTACAGAAAGTGATTAAGTTCAAACTTGAAATTTCAAACACAGTTCAAAAAACTTTGAAAATTTCTAATACAATCACTGACTCTTCAGTTTACTCTTCTTTCTTTTCTACTTCTTCTTTTTCTTCTTCTTTAAATCAGAAGAAAACATATGCTTAAGCAGCTGAATCTACTGTCTCTAAATCTGCTATCTCTAAATCTGCTATCTCAAAATCTGCTCAAAATTCTGAGAAAACTGAGAAGAATACTGCTCATACTTCTAGTGATAGAAGAGTAAAGAAAAAAATGCAAAAAAAGAAAAATCTTCAAATCTTCAGAAATAGAAGACTTATTCTCAAAGTCTCAAATCAGGACATATTACAGAGAAATAAGCTAAACTCAAACCTCATTTTTAGAATTAGAAATGAAATCAATCAGCAGTTCTTTTCTCAGTTAATAACTGATATTGAAGTTCAAAAATCAGTTATAGCTTCAATTGAGTCATTCTTCTTTAAAAACTTCATCATTCTGACTACAATGCCTGAATTCAGTGCTGAATTCCTTATTCAGAATGAGAATCTCTGAAAATTAGCAGTAGAATCTTTATTAAACATAACAATTCTATCTGAGAGAGATGAAAAGTGAAACAAATTCATTCTTTATAATATTTCAGTTGAAATTTTTGACTGTGAAGAAGAAATACTACTTCTCAAAAATGAATTAGAAGAATACAACTCTATTCAACTGAGAAAGAAGTCTATATGACTAAATTCAATTGAGTTCAGATAAAGTAGAAGAAATGTCTCTGTTCTAGTATATATAAAGATAATAAAACAGTCAAAGATCTCTGAAGTAAGAGTAGCAGATTTGAAAATGAGAGTTCATAAATACAAAGACTCAAGAATGAATCTCAAAGCTCAAACACAGTATTCAAACTGTCAAAGATATGAACACTTTGTAATCTTCTGTTTCAGAGACTCAAAATGTGTATTCTGTGTCAGAGATTATAAAACTAGTGAGCATAAATGTGAAACATGCTTAAAAAGAGATGAAATATATCAATACACTCTGCTTAAATGCTCTAATTACAAAGAAAAACATGTATCTAGCTCAAAAGAATGTATGTTTACTTCAAGAACTTAAAAGACCTGAAGAAAAGATGAAGCTCAGAGTAAACCTAGAACTGAAGAGAATAGTCAAGCCAGTAAACTCACAACTGTAAGCTTAAAAAGAAGAAACTCTCAACTGTCTAAGTCTTCAAACTTCAATTCTTCAGTTAAATGTAAACAGAATTTGAATTCTCAAACTTCTGTTAAGATTAGAGAATTGAGAAATGACTCTGATAATAAACTAGATATAATGTAAGCAGTTGAGATTTCTACTTTTCAGAACAGTTATAATCTACTATCTGATGATAGTGATTAGATTCTACTCTACTCTCTTTTAGTATGAATATACAACAAAAACAATAAAAAAAGTTTAAAAACTCTTCAAAAATCACATTTATTCAAAATAATGTGAATAGAAACTCAAATTGTATTTATTCTTATCTTCAAATTACATTTAAATAAAAAGTTGATTTTATACTGCTTCAGAAGCTGAATTTTGATACTGAGTAAAAATATGTCATTTCTCATTCAAGCTACTACTGCTTCTTATCTCAAAAGTCTGAGATAAAGTCAAGAGTAGTGATCTATGAAAGAAAGAGATTAAGATATTAATTTAATCTAAGATTTAATATCATATCTGACCCTGATATTCTGATGAGTGATATTATAGATAAAGAAAATGAGTTTGATACTATACAGCTTATAAATATCTATAATAAAAAGTCATTGAAGAAATATAACAATATCTGAATAATTGATAGAGAATTTCTAAACATAACTTCATCAAGAAACTTTATAATTATAGAAGACTTCAATGCACATTATCTCTGATAAAACTCAGAATGCAAGAGAGTAGTGAGAGCTGATAATCTGATTGAATGAATTTTTAAGTATTCAATAGATTTGATTAATAAGTCTGATCAACAAACATTCTTTAGAAAAGGCATGAAACAGAAGTCTATTATAGATCTAATCTTTATATTACAAAATCTAATGAAAAGAAGACTTGTAAACTGATTTATTGATTCAAATGAGACATTAGAATCAGATCATGAGATTATTCAATTTGATATTAAACTGAGTGAAAAATAAATGAGTGAAAATTCTCTTCTCTCTAATCAGTATAACTTTGAAAAAGCTGATTGAAAAGTAGTTGAAGAAAGTATAAAACTGTTAAAATCTGAAAGACAGAATGAGCTATATTGAAATTCTGATCAAGATATCTCAAATGAAATGCTTAAGAATAGAGTAAAGCTTATTACATCTATTATTCTAATAAGTGTTAGAGATAATATTTCAAAGAGAAAATCTTCTGAGTATTCAAAACCTTGATGAAATGAGAATATCTCATCTAAAAGAAAAGAATTAGCTACTGCTAGAAGAGATTGAAAGAATAATATAATATCTGATGAAAAGTTCAAAGCTGTCAGAAATGAATATTTTTCAGATATTAAAAGAGCTAAAACAGACTGCTGAAATAATTTTCTTAAAGAAGTATAAGAAAAGAAAGTTTTTAAAGCTTTTAACTATACTAAAATAAGAAGTGTAGCAAAACTTCCAGCCTTAGAATATGAGTTTCAGAATGAATCATATACAGCAAACTCTTTTGAGAAAAAATGTCAAGCTTTTATAAGAATTCTCTTTCAGAACTCATCAGATTCAGATTCAGATTCAGAGAAAGAGAATATATCACTTCTCAACTACATTAATGAAAATGACTGAGAATGACCTGATCTTACACAAGATGAATTAGAGTCAGCTATCTTCTCAAGTTCTGTTAAAACTGCTGCAGATTCTGATTCAATTAATCACTTAATTATTCAGAATACATATTCCTACTTAAAGAATGAATATTTTAAGCTCTTTTTTAATCTCTTGAAAAATAGATATTATTCTGAATACTGAAGAGAAGTCACTGAAATGATTCTTATAAAACCTAATAGAAAAACTTCAATTTCTAAGTTATATAGAGTAATATCTCTATTGAACTGCCTAGAAAAGGTTTTAGAAAAGATAATAGCTACTTCACTATCTTTTATAAGCTCTATAGATGATTCTCTTTTATTCAGTGAATAAATGAGAGATAGAAAACAGTGTTCTGCAATTAACACTGTTCTCTCAGTTGTTCATGATATTCAAATAGCAAAGCATGAGAGTCTGGTCTCAACTACAGTTTTTATTAATATAAAAAAAGCATTTGATTATGTTTCAAAGTCAAAGTTAATTCAGATATTAAAGATATTAAAACTGTCACTTTCTCTAATAAAATGAGTTAACTATTTTATATCTAAAAGAAGTATACAACTCTTCTTTAATGAAATGAAATAAGATAAGACTGAGATAAAAATAGAAGTATTACAGAAATCTTTAATCTCACTTATTTTATTTATAATATACACTGTATATCTATTTAAAAATAGAAATATGAGAATAGTGTGATCTCTGAGTTATATGAATGATATTGATCTAGTCTACAGCTTAAAAACTATCAAAGAGAATTTGAAAGTAATTGAAGAAGCTGTAAAGAAAATCTTTGTTAGAGCAGATATCAATCAAATTCAATTTAATATGAATAAAACTAAGTTAATTCACTTCTTTTCAAGATTCAATGAGAAAAGAACTATCTCTAACTCTTTTAAATAGAGAGATTAAACCCAGTGTAAATATCAAATGATTAGAAGTATGATTAAACTTCAAGTTGAATTTTAAATATTATATTTAACAAAGAACTGTCAAGGCAGAAAGACTATTAAACAATATAATCAGACTATCAAATACAGAGAGAGGTCTATTCTTTCAGGCTATGAGACAGTTATATATAGCCTGTATTACATCAGTAGCTGATTATAGAGTTTAAGTTTAATAAAATAATCAAGAGAATTTCACTGAACTCTTTCAAAGTCTGTAAAACAGAGTCTTGAGAAGAATTCTGAAAGTATTCAAATCATCTTCTATTAAAGTAATGAAAATTGAAGCTTCAATTTCTTCTTCTGCTATTAGATTTATAAAGACCTGTATAAACTATGCTCTGAGAGTTATAAAGATGAGCTTAAATTATATAATCAGAGAAAGAGTCTCTTCTTCATTTTCATTAATTAACTCTGAAAATGAACTGAATTAGAATAGATTTCTTGATTGAAATGAAAATAATTCTTCAAAGAAAATGTCTTCTCAACTGTACAGACTATACTCTCTGATTAAAAATTAATTTTCTTCTTTAAATATTGAAAAAGTTGATCATGAGAAGTTATCTCTCTGAAGAGAAAAGCTTGAATCTCTTATAGACTTATAAATAAGTGAACTATTAAAAGAGAAAGAATATGAACAGTATTTGAAGAGAATTTCTACAATCAATATAAAAGACTCTATTCTGATTTATTCAGATAACTTAAAAAATGAGAACTTGAATAGATTAGATACAGGCATTGCTTATACTGAAGATAATATCAATTTTATCTCAGATTTCTGAAATCTAAACTCTGAATCTGAAGTCTTTGATGCTGAACTATTTATAATAGTGAAAGCTTTCAAACTCATTGAAATAAAATCTTATAAAAGAGGAAATTGTTTAAAAGAGATATGAATA
The DNA here is from genome assembly GCF_000003855.2 of Blastomyces gilchristii SLH14081. Classification (NCBI taxonomy): domain Eukaryota; kingdom Fungi; phylum Ascomycota; class Eurotiomycetes; order Onygenales; family Ajellomycetaceae; genus Blastomyces; species Blastomyces gilchristii. Next base: position 2,684,023 of record NW_003101682.1, read on the forward strand.
TTCTCTGATAGTCAAGCTGCTTTAAAAAGACTTAGAAATAGTCAGATTCATAATGATCAAATAAATCTTAAACTGATCTTAAACTCTATTTTGAAAATTCAAAAGAGAAGAATATTAAAGCTGATAATTTATCTACACTGAGTTTCTGCTTATATGAATATTCATGATAATGAATTGACTGATTCAGCTGTAAAAAAGAATACAGAATTAAGCAGATCTATTTAAAAAATTATGTTCTGATATTTTATAAAGAGAAAAATAAAAGAATCTTGTTTAGATAAGTGAAATGAAAGCTGGTAGAAATAAAAGAAGAGTATACATTATTCAAGATTTGAAATAAAACTCAAGTGAAAATCTTGTTCAATTAAATGTAAAAAGAAAATATTCTCATCTATAATACAGCTGAAACTAGAATATGACTATTTCAAATCTTATATATAAAGATTTGATGATAGATTTGACTCAATAGAATGCTTATTCTACAATACAAATGAGAATTCTGAGTATATTGTAATACACTGTGTATTATATAATAGTCTCAGAGTTAGATTGAAAGAGAAGTATAATCTAAATTAATTAAATATAAGATTCTTATTCTCAACTGAGACAGGAATTAAATATTTAATAGACTTTCTATCAGAAACTCAAGCAGTTATAAGAAAATGACTAAATTCAGAATTATCTGAATATGAAGAGGAGAAAATCAATCAGATATAGTCTGTTAAAACAGCTATATACTATCTTTTAATAATTTGTTTTATTACAGTCTTTCTTTATTTTATCTTTTTCTTTCAATTTCTTTCTATTTATCTATTTAATATGTCTATCTTTAAGACTGTATTCTCTTTTTCTTTGTCATAATATTATCAAATGATTTCAAAGTATGAGATGATGTTAAAATACTGTAATTTATAAACAGTTTTTGTATTCTGAGCTGAAATTTTCTGATTTTATATATCTGAAATTGATGAATGTATAATAGTTAACTTTACAGATATAGAAAAAACCCTGAGAACTAAAAGTTCTCAGATAGATATTATAGTCTCTGACTGTATATATCTATAATTGAATAATAATAATAATAATAATAATAATTTGTCATGATATTTTCAAATAATTTCAAAGTATTAGAAGATGTTAAAATACTGTAATTTATAAATAGTTTTTGTATTCTGAGCTGGAATTTTCTGATTTTATATATATGAAATTGATAAATGTATAATAGTTGACTCTATAGATATAGGAAAAACTCTGAGATTTAAAGATTCTCAGGTAGATATTATAGTCTCTGACTGCATACATCTATAATTGAAGAATAATAATAATAATAATGAATGAGTGAATTGAAAGATTGAAAGTCAATTACCAACTGATTATTACTGTATTGTGCGAGGTCAGGGTCATGATTATGTAATGAGGTCAAGTGGCGCACTTAGCGAGGTCAAGTTTTCTGTATACACCCCTTGAGCCCTACCAAGCAAATCTCCATCGCTAATCCTTGCAATGATGTCATCATCGACCCTTCAGTACGGATTACCGCCTCTACCAGGTCTTAGCCCTATCGGTACCGTATTATGCATATAAATTTCAAGCCCGTACCATACAATACGGCCAATGTGGCAGGAAGTTGGCTCTGCCCGACGAAACAAGGTAATGCATCAACCGTACCAACCCGTCACGGAATTTTTCCGACACTCCAGACTCAGAGAACTTACCTCGCCCCCTCTCAAAAAACGCCTTATCATTCTTCAACCCGCCGTCCCAATATACACACTCATCGCTTATCCAGTCCAGTCACTCTTTTCGCATCCGAGCTATATTTTCCTTTGTCTGCTTTCCTTTTTGCTTTCCTCACCCCAAGTCCCCCTCCTCCCTGCGCCCGAGCTCCATTTTGAGCTCTAGCGCGAGCAAGCAATCGTCGAACAAGGACAGGGAGGATCAGCGAAGCTATACCCGTTGCTTTAGTCGAGTGAAACGCAATTACAATATATACGGTTCTACCCGCTGCCCGCGAAAGCAATGACAGAGCCTGAGGATGGAACTCGAAGCGCCGCACAATACTTTGGAGGGTGCGAACGCACTCTGGGATGGTGAGTTTCGGCGCAAAGCTGTTCATTTATCCTCCCTCCTCTCTTGGCTTTTTGCCCGCATGTGAGCGCGGCGTTGGGGCCGCGAACGGACATTATCTACACTGGCATAAGCGGTTGGGGTTTTGCTTGACCCTCGATATATATCTGCTTTGTTGTCTTCCTTTGTTCCGAGCTTGAGTTGCCGGGGGGGGGGGTGAGTGGATGGGGCTGCGGCTCATATACTTAAAATCTAGTTGAAGCTCTATTGTTTAGTCCGAGCAAAACTAACTTGTCCTATTCTCTTCTTTTGCGTTTTAGAATTCGATGCCATTTTCCATATGCCATGTGACACTCACGCCGCCATCGATAATGTGCTCCGGGCTTATTTGGAATTAACGACGAAGTACAAAGGTGTGTTTTGCGGTTTCTTCGTATTATATTCCTCGCAGGAGGGAAGGTTTCTTGTACACTTTAAGAGGAAAGTAGCGAAAGGTCTATTATACTTTCTGCAATATGGATGGTCGATGTGCGGCATATCGACAGAGGCTGATGTGTGTTTGGTCTTGAGCAGACACTCTCGTTTCTTCTGAAAATGAAATCTCCCACTGCTTAGAGAGGTTGCTTGCCTCGGAGCTTTTCGTCGCAAATGCGGATTATATACGGAGGCAGATCATATACTCCTTGCTACAGGTACGAACTGGCTTCTCTTCTGTCGTTTTCCTTTTTGACCGGCTGGCATGGTTGTTTCTGACGGATCTTGTCATTTTTCCCTTTCTTTTCAGGACGATGCCCCAGACATTCTCTACGTGACAGTCTCGTTCCTCCTCTTTGATGGGCGACAAAATGAGCACACGTTTGAGATGATGAATAAAGAGGGGGCATTTGTCCGCCTACTAGAGCTTATTCAGTCTCAGGAGCGGTTGGATGGCGACGGTGCAGCTGGACTCCACCGTTTATTAATGAACTTAATGTATGAAATGTGTAGGATTCAAAGGATTAAAATTGGCGATTTAGGTGAGTGAGCTCTTTTTGTATGGCTTCTGGATGATAGGGAGTCGGAGATATGCCCAGATCCACAATCTCCGTCTCTGGACATCACCCTTCTCTCCAATCGAGCCCCCGTGGATAATCGTGCGGTTCGGCTTATTTTTGAAACAGTCCTCGTGGATGATGATTTTGTGAAGCATTTATTTGAAATTATCGAAGAGCTTTCAGGTGACATCGACGATCCGTACCATTATCCTGTGATTAGAGTTCTGGTAAGATCTCTTTCCCCCAGTTTCATTTGAGTTAAGCTTGTTCGTGTTTTCTAAAGTATACTCCCTATTTGTAGTTGGTTCTCAATGAGCAATTCATGGTCTCAGCTCATGACCCGTTACCCGAACGATCCTCATCAGCCCCTCTCACCAATAAGGTCATCAAGGTCCTTTCGATGTTCGGTTCTACTTTTAAAACATTCGGAGAAAACATAATTCTTCTCCTTAATCGCGAAAGTACGTTAAATGAGAACTCATTGTTTCGGTCGCTCTTCCGTCTAACGACGACCCCTTAGCTGAAACTTCTCTCCAACTACTTACATTAAAATTGCTTTACCTTCTCTTTACGACACCGCCGACTTATGAGTATTTTTACACTAATGACCTTCGAGTGCTCGTTGATATTTTAATTCGTAACCTCTTGGATCTTCCAGAAGAAGCTGCCGCCCTTCGCCATACATACTTACGCGTTCTGTATCCATTATTGGCTCATACCCAACTCAGGTACCCACCTCACTATAAGCGAGAGGAGCTGAGAAAACTCCTGGGAATTCTTGTCAGAGGCGAATTTTCTTTTGATTCAGAGGAATGTGAAAGGATCCTTCATTTCGATGACGTTGATGAAACGACGAAACGATTGGTATTGCGATGTGGGCAAGTAGACTGGCTTGCCGAGCATGAGGTCCCAGAGCAGAAACCAAAACCAGAAAGTATTGCGGAAGCCTCTATGGGTAAATATATAGAAGAAACAGGTTCGCCCACCACTACTTCGTCCACCTCGCCAGAGCCAAGTTCTCCGCATAGGCTTTCCAGGTGCCGTTCCTCCCGAGTAAAATCATCGCCGATAACTCTAAAACCGGCCAAGGAACTTGGTATGAACCTCGAAATAGCTCGTTCCTCAGAAGCCAGCGTTGTCGAGGTTGCTGCCCACAAAGAGAAGCCTGGTGTCATGGTCCCAAGTCGCAATGCCGCTCCGAAGGCTCCACCAGCACCTCCACCCCCGAAACAGAAGCCACAGCCACCCAAGGCAAGACGTTGGCGCGGACGTCGTGAGCAGCAGGAAGGAGACGAGTCTTCAGGACAAAAGACAGCCGATGGAGCGCAACTTGCTGCGCTTGGGCGAAATTCCCCAGATAGTCGCAAGAGTTCCGGCAGTTCCGGCTCCGCACCCCCGCCGACCACACCAACCGATTCAGTACGTACATCGGGCGACATGTCATCAACCCGAACAGCCGCAGACGAGCTTCTAGTTCCGACAATAGTCGTCCCCAAAGCGCGGACCCCAAATCCCCCCACGACCTCCCATGCCCCAGCTCTCCCGCCACCACGCAGATCCTCGCACTCCGTCCCTCCAAAATGCCACGGCAGCCCGCACTCCATACCTCACCGCCATCGCCAACCACCTCCACCACCGCTTCATCACAATCCATACAACAGTGAAAAGCTGAATCCAGCTTTCCAGTCACCTTGCTCAACCCATTTGCCACCCTCCCCGGTAAGCCCGGCGACATCTCCTTCGAATGGCCACATCACGCCGTCCCAAAAGCCAGAACCACCAAAGACCCGACGATGGCGAGGCAAAAGCTCCCAGCAGATAGTCGATGGGAAACCTCCGGGCGATGCAGCTCCTACTACCGGGAACACAATCGCACATAACAATGATAATATTGACTCTACTGAGAAATGCAACGGGCTGAGGAGCGACCATGAGCGGCGAGCGGTGGCGGCTTCCTTGCTGGAAACGTCAGCTACGTGTGCGCATGATACCACTGGCGGCGCGGAATCTGTTAATAGAATAGAGGATGGAGTGGGCAGGCTGAAGGTTGGGCAAGGTGGTTAACTAAACATGGTGTTCCTCGTTCTGGCTTTCTTTTATTCTTTTTCTTGAGAAAAACGCGTTGGATGGAGGTCCGATTTGGATGTAAAATATTTGATCTTCTTATCAGGGTGATTCCCATCTACTGTCTGCCGCGGCGTTTTTTGATTTATCTCTGCATCTCTTGATTCTATTGGGGTAAACGGGGAGGCTTTACCTTTTTTTTTTCCTTTCTTTATTTTTTATTTTTTTTATTTTTTTTTTCTTTTTGGCGCGTGTGGAAGAGTTCTTGATCATTAGTATTGCTGTTACTATTATCCTCGTACTCCCTATGGTTTTACTACACTGAGCTCTCTTTTGTAGTCAGAATTGCTGTGCACAGATTCCATAGCGGTTAACATAGGGATGCGAAAATTCAGATATTTTTTCCTTTTTCCTTTTCCAGCTGACAACTATGTTGTCCTTTCTAGTCGGACAAACCAAGGAGAAAACAGAGGACAGAGGGAGGACATTGAGGGCGGAAAGATGCGGTCAACCTTAACTTCTCTCTCCCACAGCACAGCCCTCCAAATACATTATCTAATTCGGTCAACGACGTCGTCCATGTCCAACAAAATAGCCGTTCATCTATCCCTTTTCACCCGCCCCTTCTCTTCGCCATAATCTTCCCCTTTATTGGCGGCACGACAACCTCCAAAATCCACGGGCTCTCAGGGCGCACCGCAACCTCCCCCTTCCCATCAGCTCCTGGTACCGGCAAAAGGCCTACATCATAGTTCATGAGCAAGGTCACCAAGAGCATTTTGATCTCAGCCTCTGCGATGAAGCGGCCGGGACATGCGTGGCGGCCATGGCCAAAAACGAGGTTGTTGGCCGATGTCACAGTGAAAGTTTCTATTGCTCCCGCTGCTGCTGCGGTCGTTGTACGTGTGTCGTTAGCCGCGATAATCCTGTCACTAGCATGCTGGTCACTGCCGCGCCCCCCAACGACTTTAGCATGTCTTTCTCTCCGCTCTGCAAAGCGCCAGGGGTTAAATTTCATGGGATCATCGAAGACGTCTGGGTCGAAGTAAGCACCGCGGGAGAGGATGGAGACCATGGCTCCCTTGGGGAGGGGGGCGCTGGTCGTCGTGGGTTCATTACTATCAGCTTCACCCTCAATGACGGGGGAATGGACATTGTCAGCAACCACAGAGCGCGCGACGGCACGATGGACGAAACTGTGCACTCTTGTCGTTTCGCGCATTACGCTGTCCATCAACACTAGTTTGGCGACGGAAGCCTTTGTCCAGCCATATTTTTTCTTGTTGTTTTGCACCGGTTGGGTGGTGGAGGGCGGGATGGTATAGCATTCGCTTGGAAGCACTGATCCGATCTCCTCCCGGAGTAAAGCTATGGTGTTAAATTCCTTGTCGGATGCGATGATGTTGAAGATCATATTTGTCACAGCCGCAGAGGATTGATGGAAAGAGCCTAGGTTATTGAGGCAGATACGGTAGGCAAGGCTATGAAGGTTGTGAAACTCCTCCCTAGAGCGCTCATTTTGAGCGAAACAGAGCATTAGCTGGAGCAAGTCATCAGGTGTATCTTTACAGCTGGTGATATCGTGAAGATGTTCATTTTTGCCCTTTGAAGGCTGCTGATGCGTCAAAAGGCGTTCCAAGCGCTGCTTTATCAATGGCTTCAAAATTCTTTCTAGTTTCCAGGTTTTAAAACGGAGCGGGAGGTACAGTATCGGGCACAGAATAGGGCGGAGCGGTACCGGTACAAAGGGGACCAAGCCGGCGTTGGTGACGAAGGTATCCACGAAGCTAGAGGAGGCGCGAATATATTCTTCATCCCTACCTATGCTTTCCTGTCAATATATAGCTCCTTTAAACGATAAATAGATATGATCGCAAGCAAAAATCCTCGTTAAAAAATACTCCAATGAAAAGTGTAGACACTTACAAAGCGGCTCCCCAACCGTAAACTGGCTCGAGATCTGCGCAATCACCAGCTTCATTGTATCCCAAAGCGGAATCTCTGCCCATTCACCCTTGTTCGGAATCCGCCTCTCAACCGCATTTTGCACTTCCTTACCCAAGGGTGGCAGATACCTGTCAAGGTTGCGATTCACATCTCGATTGAGAATCGGAGTCAGCCATGCATCCGTGACATACTTGTGGTGGTCGGCTGCCCAGTCGATCTGATCCAACTCGCGGAATGCCTCTCGCATGCTAAGGACGTTGTCCGATTGTGTTACTAGCCACCGCAAGGTGCTCTTTGGTAGGAGGATTTCAGACCGCAATCCGAGGCCGGGAACGAGGCATGGCTGGCCCTTTTTCAGGTACTGTTAATGCGTGTTGTTAGTTGACATAGAAGAAAACAGAGGACAAGTGGGGAGGTCAAATAGAATAGACCGTTTGCGATAGTTGAAAGAAGTTGTATACTATCTTGCTCATACTCACAGTCTCGTACGCCTCTTTATACAACCCTTCACAGTTTGTATAATATTCCAGGCGAGTTTTAAGGCTAAATCGGCTCTTCATACCATCGCGGACACGAGGAATGCCAGTGTATTTGGCAGCGGAAAACCAGCAGTAGATCGACAGCAGGACGACACCGGCCGTATTAACCAAGCATGCTAACTGCAAGAAACTCAAGTTATGAATGAAGTCCTCTGCGAGCGGCCATTTCGCAAGTATCAGGTCCGGGCTTAACAAAGCCATGATATGCTCACACTCAAATTCTGCCCACTCCTGAATGAACTTGGCAATCCCAAGGTATGTATCCGAACCACTTGAGTGCAGAACCTTAAAGTCCTACCATTTCCTCGCAGTTATAGGAAACGAAATATAGTCTAGGTGGAAATTGATAGAAGGATGGTATGAAAGTAGACGACAAGGTAAAATGAAAAGTGACATGGAAGGAAGAAGATAAAAAAGAATGAGAACCGATCCACGATATTTCGCTGCTAGAGAAGCTGAATGTCCAAATAATCACCAATGAACGACGCACAGGTTAAGTACTGCGCATCCATATGGCTCCATTTCATACCAGGGCCATTGTTTGCAGGCACACTAAGGTGCCATATTCTCTCTGAAACCCTCGGCTTATCGAGAAGCCTGATAACAATTTTCGTTTTTTTTCTTGCCCTGGCGCCAGCTTCCAAGGAAATACGAAGCTCCCACCGGGCAGGATCAAGGAACAATTGGTCGGCCTTTCGCGCGTATTGAACAAGCATGCCCGAAGGATCTGTAGCCCCTGATCGTTGAGGTTGACCATGGAGTTTTAGCCCGAGATCTGAACAATGCAAACCCAAACAAAGCGTGGGATAAGCTGGGTCAAACTCCAGCTCCAAAAACAAGAGTCGGCCTCAGGATCCGGGTCTACGGACTGATACACCTATCTAGGCAAGGCCTGATACTGTGTGGATACGACGGATCGGACCTGAATGATATACGTTTGAGAGGCCGGCATGCGCTGAGAATTTCAGCCCTGCTACGCCCCTCTGGCGCTCACCTTGAACAGCATCCCTCTTGTAAAGTAGGAAAGGATTCAGATGGCCAAGGGACAGGAAAACCAACCAAACAACACTATTCATAGAAGGCTACTAGCGAGATCATATGAGCTGTGCCCACCGGAATTCGGCTCATTTGCCACTTACTGTGCGAATTTAAGATGTATGTAAGTTAGGGCCTGTTCGGTGCGTCCGTACTTTTTGAAGGCAATAGTGGATCTCATTAAAAATAGTGTATTTACCAATTATTAGTAGCAAGCCGGCGTTGTGCCACCACACTATTCCACCTTGCCCACTGCTCTGGGATGGAGAAAGGAAGCTCACAAAAATGCATTCTTTTTGAACTGACTCTGGACTCTGTTCAAGAAGAACGTGTTTTTGTCCAGAGTCAGTTCAAAAAGAATGCATTTTTGTGAGCTTCCTTCTAATCAATATTAGTTAACTATCTTCACTATGAACACTATTCTACACTATTCTACACTATATTGCCTCTAAAAGTGCTATTCTACATCATCATACACTGTTGAAGTTAAATACTGCTTATTCATAAGATCTTGATAAGAGATGTAAGTATAGCTGCTCAATTCACTGAATATCTAATCATTTTCATCTATACTTTGTAAAAAGCAGCTGTATTAATAATACAGTATTATTAGTACAGATACTCTGTTCACTAAACAGTTATAATATTAAGGTCATACTTTTTAAAAAAAAGTGAAGATCTGTATAAAAAGAATGAGTATATACAGCTGCACTGAACAGGCTCTAAGTCATACTTTTTAAATATAATAGTGAATCTCATTAAAAATAGTGTATTTATCAATTATTAGTAGTAAGTCAGTATTGTGTTATTATACTATTTCATCTTACTCACTACTCTGAGATGAAGAAAGAAAGCTTATAAAAATATATTCTTTTTAAACTAACTCTGAATAAAAACATGTTCTTTTTAAATGAAATTCAAAGTTAGTTTAAAAAGAATGTGTTTTTATAAGATTCTTTTTAATTAATATTAATTAACTATTATTACTATAAATACACTGGCTGCTAGAACTATTAATTTTACATTTAGTTTTATTTAATCTAGTTTCATACATTTCTTGATATAAATCTCACTGAGACTAGTCATTAAAAAAACATGTAAAGTAACTATATATCAGATCTTAAAATGAAATCATAACTTGAAAAAAATAAGAAAGTGATCTTATTTAATCTCATTTAGTTTCATTCTTAGCATAAAGTTACTATTTTTAGACATTTTAAGGTTTTTTTTAGACTATTTTTAATTTTTTAAAAAGTAACACTTTTTAATAATACTGAGATTTAAAGTCATTTAAAGTAATAAAAATAATTTAAATTAAGAAGTGAAAATCATGATCTTATTTGAAAAATGTAATAAGAGTAGATAGTAAGTCTTACTAAGACAGTATAAGACTACTATCTAATGTTAAAACTGTGTAATAAGATCAGTTGAATTGATAATAAGACTATTAAAAAATCTGATTCTGATCTCAGATATAATTACATAGTCAGCCTAACTATGAATACTATTTTATACTATATTATCTTTAAAAGTGGTATTCTATATTATTATACATTATTAAAGTTAAATACTACGTATTCATAAAATCTTAATAAGAGATATAAGTATAGCTGTTTAATTTACTGAATATCTGATTATTTTCATCTATACTTTGTAAAAAGCAGCTGTATTATTAGTATAGATACTCTGTTCACTGAACAGTTATAATAGTAAGACTGTACTTTGAAAAAAAAGTAAAGATCTGTATGAAAAGGATGAGTATACATAGACTGATCACCAGGACTATAAATTTCACATTTGATCTCATTTGATCTGGTCTCATACATTTCTTGACATGAATCTCACTGAGACTAGTCATTAAAAAAACATGCAAAGTAACTGTATATCAGATCTTAAAATGAAATCATGACTTGAAAAAAATGAGAAAGTGATTTCATTTGATCTCATTTAGTTTCATTCTTAACATAAAGTTACTATTTTTAGACATTTTAAGGTTTTTTTTAAACTATTTTTAATTTTTTAAAAAGTAACACTTTTTGATAACACTTAAATGAGATTTAAAGTCATTTAAAGCAATAAAAATAATTTAAATTGAGAAGTGAAAATCATGATCTCATTTGAAAAATGTGATAAGAGTAGACAGTAAGTCTCATTGAGACAGTATGAAACTACTATCTAATGTTAAAACTGTGTAATGAAATCAGTTGAATTGATAATGAGACTATCAAAAAATCTGATTCTAGTCTCAGACACGGTCACACGGTCAGTCTAAGTACACACAGTCACACTGAACAGACTCTTAGTATACAAACAGCTCTAGTAAAATGACTAAATAGTGTTATATATAAATCTTGATAAAAATTCATAATGTATTTTATACAGAATATTCAGTTGCTAATAATTCAGCCTTTCTTATATAAATTAACATTATATAAATTAATATTTAGTGATATTTTTAAGTAATATTATCTTGAAGAATAATGTTATTGTATATAAACTGATTAGTTAAGACTATAAATTTCATATTTAATCTTATTTAATCTGATGTTATATATTTCTTAGTATAAGTCTTATCAGAACCTAGTATCAAAGAAATTCAAAAATAAATAAGTTTTTTCGGAAATGATATGAAAAATAATCAGATTTTAATAAAGGTAAAAGATTAATTAATTATATACTAATCTAGTCATGTAGTATTCTATAGATGTGTGAGTTATATAACTTTATATAGAGTATCAGCTAATAACTCTTTCTAGTTATAAAAAACTTAAGTATCTACTAGCTGATGTGAATATTACATACAAGTCTTATCTAGTTATCTCATTAATTCTTCCTCTTCAAAGATTTCTTATATAATGTCAATTAACTTCTAACTTCTAGCTTTAATATCTCTTATTCTTACTTCTTTTCTCTCTGAAATTTCCTCATAATAATATTCTACTTATATAGTTTAAAACATCTTTCTTATCTTATAAGTTTCAGCTCAGACTTTAGCACTGACTCTAGCTCTGACTTTAGCTCTGATTCTTCTAACTCTGATATTGATATAGCTTCTGACTCTGACTCTTAGTTCTAGTATAACTTTAATAAGCAGTCTTAGTTAATTATCAAAGAATTGATTGAATATTTCTATAGAATAGATCTTGAGCTTCTGATTTACTCAGATAGCTTAAAAAATGAGAATTTAAACAGATTAGATACAGGCATTGCTTTTACTGAAGATAATATCAATTTTATCTCAGATTTCTGAAATTTAAGCTGTGAATCTGAAGTTTTTGATTATTATTATTATTATTATTCATTATTCTTTCATTATACTCATATGCAAGTGAAGCTTATGATAAGTTCTTGCATAATGTTAAATACAGATTAAGTGTTGATTATACAGAAGAAAATACAGATATTGAGATCACATCAAGATAACAAGAACATAGAAAAATACAAAGAAGTGACAATTAAATACATGCAATAATAACTTCTCAGCTCAGAAACATAGAGCAATTCATTGAAGCAATTTATACATCTCTGTATTTATTAGAAATCTGAGGTGCTTGAGTTCTGGATTTAATGTATTCCCTGCAGGGTTCAAACTGACATGTCTTGATTTCTCACATCAAGATGCTACTGAGTACCTGCATTAATCATTCAGTCACTGAGGCTGAAGTCTTTGATCCTGAACTATTTACAATAGTGAAAGCTTTCAAACTTATTAAAATAAAATCTTATAAAAGAGAAACTAGTTTGAAAGAGATATAAATATTCTCTGATAGTTAAGCTGCTTGAAAAAGACTTAGAAATAGTCAGATTTATAATAATCAAATAAATCTTAAACTGATTTTAAATTCTGTTATAAAAATTCAAAAGAGAAGAATATTAAAACTGATAATTCATCTACACTGAGATTCTGCATATATGACTATTCATGATATTGAATTAGCTAATTCAGCTCTAAAAAAGAGTTCAGAATTAAGTAGATTTATTCAAAAAATAATGTTCTGATCTTTTATAAAGAGAAAAATAAAAGAATCTTATTTAAATAAGTGAAATAAAAGCTAGCAGAAATAAATGAAGAGTATACATTATTCAAGATTTGAAATAAAACTCAAGTGAAAATCTTATTTAATAAAATATAAAAAGAAAATATTCTCATCTATAATTCAGCTGAAACTAGAATATGATTATTTCATATCTTATATACAAAGATTTAATAATAGATTTAATTCAACAGAATGCTTATTCTACAATACAAATAAAAATTCTGAGTATATTATAATACATTGTATATTATACAATAGTCTCAGAGTCAGATTGAAAAAGAAGTATAATTTAAATTAATTAAATATAAGATTCTTATTTTCAACTGAGACAGAAATTAAATACTTAATAGACTTTCTATCAGAAACTCAAGCAGTTATAAGAAAATAACTGTATTCAGAAATATCTAAATATAAAGAGGTGGAAATTGATTAGATATAGTCTATTAAAACAGCTATATACTATCTTTTAATATTTTTATTTTGTTATAGTCTCTCTTTACTTTACTTTTTCTTTTCTATTCTTTTCTATTAACTTATTTAGTATGTCTATCTTTAAGACTTTGTTCTCTTTTCTTTTGTCATGTATTTCTAAGTGATTTCAAAGTATCAGAAGGTGTTAAAATACTGTAATTTATAAAGAGTTTTTATATTCTGAGCTGAAATTTTCTGATTTTATATATCTGAAATTGATAAATGTATAATAGTTGACTTTATAGATATTAGAAAAACTCTGAGAACTAAAAGTTTTCAGATAGATGTTATAGTCTCTGACTACATACATCTTTAATAGAATAATAATAATAATAATAATAGATCTTGAGCATTTAATAGAATTAATTACTTAATTATAGTTGAGAATGAAGCTGATTTAATTATATATAAAGAAGATTGAGATATATTATATCTTTTTCAAAGAGCTTTTTCATATCTCTTATTAAGAGCTATTAATATCTCACATTTTAAGAGCTTTATTAATCTTTGAATGTGAATTCTAGTCATTTACTAGTTATTCTATCAAGTTCTTATCTTATTCACTGTTGTAGAAGACTTATAAAACTAACTTCTTTTTAAAACATGTAGTTAAAATAGTGCAGAAGCAGCTAAGAGCTTATAATCTAATAAAGGTAAAAGATTGATTAATTATACACTAATCTAACTATGCAGCATTCTATAGATGTGTGAGTTATATAGTCTTATATAGAGTATTCAGTCAATAGATTTAATATAAAAAGAATGAAATAAGAGTAATTACTTTCTCAGTGACTGAATAATTAATGCAGCTACTCAGTAGTATCTTGATGTGAGAAATCAACATATGCGAGTTTGAAACCCGCAGAAGATATATTAAATTCAGAACTCAAGCATGTCAGATTTCTAATAAATACAGAGATGTATAAATTACTTTAATAAATTACTCTATATTTCTAAGCTGAGAAGTTATTATCACATGTATTTAATTATCACTTCTTTGTATTTTTCTATATTCTTATTATCTTAGTATGATCTCAACACTTGTATTTCCTTCTGTATAATTAACACTTAATCTGTATTTAATATCACACAAGAACTTATTAAAAGCTTTACTTATATATAAGTATAATAAAAGAATAATAATAATAATAATAATAAAGAGTAATTACTCAGAACAACAGTGAAAAATAATCATTTTAAAAAAATCAGAATAAAATTAAAACTGAAAGTTAAATTCAGTTTTATTTAATTTTTAATTTATTTCGTCATTATTTATA
>NW_003101682.1:2698994-2750406 GCF_000003855.2 Blastomyces gilchristii SLH14081
GATGAAAATTCAATAGAGAGTATTATTAAATATCATTACTTTTCTAAACACAGATCATAATTAATATCATTTTAATTAAAAAAAAATATAAAATACAAAAAAAAATAAAAAAACAAAAAATAAAACAACAATAAGAAAAAATCACAATAAAAAAAAAAAAAGAGAAAGAAAAAAAGAAGAGAAAGAAAAAAAGAAGAGAAAGAAAAAAAGAGAAAGAAAAAGAAAGAAAAAAAAAATAAAAGAAAAAGAAAAAAATAAAAAATAAAAATAAAAAAAATCAAGATTACAGAGCTATAGTACTCTTAAAATACTTACTTCTCAGAGTCTTTATAATATTTATCATCAACTGTGTATTTCTCACAGTGAGAGTAATACAGTTATAATGAGTCATTATCTTAATATTATCTAATAAATAATCAGTATATATCTGTATAAATGTGAATAATTAGAAAATATACACTTAAAAAGTGTGATCAGAGTGAACTCTGCTGCTACTTGAATAATATCAAGAACAGAATACTGAAATCAATGATTTCTCTCATTAATTTCACAGACAAGACATGTGAAGATAATCTTGAGAAATATAAGATTTTCTGACTTCTGATAAAAACAGATCTTACAGAGAGACTCTATTTTCATCATATCAGAGACTGAGTGTTATTAAAAAGCATTACTTCAATATATATACACTTACTATGACAATTCACTCTCTGTACATGTGACTGAGAGTTGTAGCTTTTTCATACTGCATAGCTCTTTCTGAAATGCTGCTACTGGTTTGCAACTCATACAGTCTCTCAGTTCAGCACATACTGTGTATATACAGCTCTGTGTGCTGAGGCCGTGTTGATCATTATGACCTGACATGATACTCACTTTTTACAGGCCATGTTTCATTTGATTGAAGAGGAGAAGAGAGAATGCAACTACTATTTTATTTAAGAAAGAATGAATAATTGAATCTATAGAAGATAATTTAATTTCTTCTGTATTTGAAATTTGATTAGTCTATACTCTTCAATTTGAGAATTTCTGAGAGTGTTTTAATAGTTTTCATACCAGCTTGAAATTAGTGATTGATTGAAGAAGAGAAAAGAGAGAAGAAAGAAATAAGAATAACTTATCTTTATAATATAAAAACAGAGAATTACTGCAATTATTTATTCTAGTAACAAAGATCTGTTTTCTGCATGTATCTCTGATATAGATTATATAATAACTGTATACAAAGAATATTAACAGTGTATGTATTGAATGAAGATGATATTACTATACAATACTGTAGCTGTTTCTGTACATCTCTGAAAGCTGTTAATATTTTCTTTAAGTCTCTTTATATTTAATAAGTTAGTAATATATTTCAATGCACTCTCTCTTTCATTATTATTATTATTATTATTATCATTACTATCATCACTATCATTATTATTATTATCATCATTATTATTACTATCATTACTATTATTATATTATTTCTGACTGTCTCTTCTACCTTCACCTCTCTTCAACACTTACTGAAATCAATTATGTCATTTCTCTTCAAATATTCTGCAGTCCTGTGAACCACCAAGGCGCGTGAGTACTATCACAGATTGAAGAGAGAGAAGAAGAAGATATTCAAGTGAGAGAAGACAGATTGTAAGACATATTATAATACCTTAAAGAGACTCTGTAAGAAAGTAGAATAATAATAATTTTAAGTAATACTTCTGATAGATTTAGACTGAACTAAGTATAGAAATAATGTGAATAACATCATCTGTGAGAGATTGAAGAAGAAGATAGTAAAGAGTCTTATATAATAGCAGTGAGATCAGAAGAAGTATGATTCAAAGGTTGCTTGAGCCAGCGTACAATTACAGGCGTACGCCGGCTTCTTATATATCGTACGCTGAATTAATTAGCGGCCCCTATGGCCCCTTTACACTTGTAAGCAAGTTCAGCAGCGGCCGCGTTATTATCTGACAGTCATACATTCTTCCAAACCACTGTACATTCTTCCGAACCACATCCTCCCTCACCAGATTCAGTCACACTCATATAATCATGACATCTGTTCTAGCTTCATGCAGATTAGCGCGCCACTAGTGTTCACAATCTTGTGATCTATCTCTGATTCAGCTAGTGTTCTGTGTACACTCTCATAAAGAAACTTTCACTATATTATATCACTTATTTACTAACTTTTCTCATTCTTTAATCATCTTCTTCATCATTGTCATCATTGAATGCTACTATCTCATTCAAGATTTCTATTTCTTCTTCTATTCAACTCTTTTCATCTGTTCATCTATCACATTATACACATTTCTGATGATGACTCTCTGTTCTCATAATAAGTGTTATCATAGTACTTATATCAGGCAGTTTGTTAGCAGTAAGTATAATACATTGTGAAATGTGATCAGAACTTGTTTATCTTCTAATAATCATCAGAACATACTATCATGAATGACACATTTTCTTCATCTTCTTATATACTCTCAACTGTTTTCTTCTCAGTAAGTTTCTGATTGTGTTTTCTGACATAATTTTATATAAACACAGATACTGATATGTTATTTTTATTTGTATAGAATTCTCATGTGTTGACAGATCTGTATTCACTGATAATAGTGAACTCAATATTGAATTATTAATCAAGAACTTGAAGAACATGATAATAAAGAAATTATTCATATTATGTATAACTAGATCTTCTGCATCTCTTTCTGCTCTCTCTGTTTCTTTCTCTACTGCTTCTTCTCAATCTTCTACATCTATCTCTGTGTCTGATTCTCCCGCTTCTACTACCTCTGTTTCTATGATTCTCACTTCTGCTACTTCTGATTTTATTATCTCTGCTTTTGTTATCAGCTCTTCTCATTTCAAGAAGATATTGTATAGACTTAATGAATCACATTTCTCAGTATATACACTTTCACTCTTCTTACTGACTCTCAGAATAATTTATTATATAAAGACTGTATATAATATAACAATCTGAAGCTCAGTCACAGACACTGATTATTATATTCATTTTAAATATTCATGATGAGATAATCATTTATTCATCTCAGAAAATCATTCTCTTCTTTAACAGTGTTAAGATTGTAAGTCTTTCTCTTTTCATCTTTTCTTTCTGACACTGATTTTTCTATTCTTAGAGAAAATCATTATGAGTTTTACTGTGTATGAAGTCATGATATTCACAGATATCAAGAAGCTTTTCATAACTGTAAAGTTCAATATTATAAGAATATTCACTCTGATGAATTTCTTCAGAATAATAGATCTGTATCAGTCTATTCTCTGATATCTGTCATCTGACTTTATAATGCAGATGAAAGATATCTGTGTTTTCAGAAATGAGAATGTAAATATTATACTCTTTTACACCTGCAGATGTGAGACTTGTACATCTTGTCTGAGATGTCATTGTGAGAATGAGCTGTTCACACACTGTGTTCTGCTTCCTGTATTTCTCTGTGTCTCTCTCTCTCTTTCTGAGAAGTCTTGTGTGTGTTGTAATTACACATACAATTCTAAGATCAGTGAGTGTTCATTCAGTAATTATTATCTCTGCTTTTACAGTTTCATATACTAATAATGATTCTTAGTTACTCTGATATCAGAGGTCATTCTAATTGAAGATAATAATATCACTGAGACTACTCTCTCTCACTCTCAAGCTTCTCTCATCACTTTCTCTTCCTTCTCTGCAGGGAAGGTTGTGCACACACTGAATTATAAGTATTCAGTCTCAGATGACTCTTACTATCATTCATTTAATTCTGTATCTTCTTCTTCTTCTGTTTCTTTCATCTCTGTTCTCTCTGCTCTGGCTTCTGATTCTGCAGGTTTCATGCTCTTCTTCAATTTCTCTACATGTACACATACGCATTTCTATATTGACATTTCAGTCAATCTTGTGATAAATGACATTAATGTTATATACAGAGCAGTAGAGAAATCAGAGACATGCACAGTGTTATTATAAGAGCAACTTGCAGCTCTTGAATTCCTTGCAGATCTTGAGTTTTGAGATTTCCTTTTTTTTTTTTTTGATGTTTTTCAGGTGATGTGATGTTGGAAATAGATTAAACATGTGATGTATGAAAATGAATGAAATGTGTATGATAATATTTGTCTTTTGCAGCTGACTCTTACAGTTGATAATCAATTCATTATTTCTTTTCTTACACTTTTCCTTTATCTGCTAGTCACTACTCTTATGCAACCTCTATATGATACAGCATTCAGTGACTAGGTTCAGCTGCTTTCATCTTTTGTGATTCTGTCTCATGTATTATACTGTCTCTCTTCACCTGCTCAGATCACTACAGTGAACAGCTCATTGAAACTAATCTCACCTGATCTCTGAGTGTCCTCAGAGATTGAGATGACTTGATCTCACATGTTCACAGATGTTTCAGATAGTTCATCCTCTATGATCTCTGTGATTGAACTGATGTAAACAGTTAAATTCAACTCTGAATTTCTTTTTCTTCTGCAACCTAACTTATGTACAAGTCTGTTACTTTGAGACTGCTCTTTGCCATGTTATGTCTGCTGTCTGCAGTGCATTATTATATGACTGACTACAGTCTCATCACTTATTGAAGTGTGATGTTTATCTGATTTCTTCATTTCTTCTCATTCTCTTCTTATAATTGTGAAAAGATTGAAATAAGTAAGATCATCTGATTCATAAGCATCTATGATTTCTCTTACTTTGCAAGACTTTTCAATTATAAGTCTCTTCTTTTTCAATACTGACAATAGTGCTGTGAATAATCATAATTCACTCAGGTCTTGTATCTTTGCTTTCACAAGTTATGAATTATTTATTAAGTTGTATAAGATCTGTCTCTCTGATTCTTTCAATGTGTACATTCTCAGAGAATGTGATTTAAGTATTTTATATGGCTCAAATTATCTAGATTGAAACTTCTCAGAACTCTCATTATGTACAAGAACTCATGTTCTCATCTTGAGACTCAATTTCTTAACTAGTGAGTCTTGTATTCTTTTCAATTGAATTGCTTGATTCAGAAGTATCTTGTTAGCTTTTACATATGTGTAGCTGATCTCTTTCAATCTTGATTCTGTGTCTGTGACTGTTGTTCTCTTTCTCATCTTTTTCAAAGCATTCTCCGGGATGCACAGATGCAATTCATACAACAGGTAGAATGATGAACACTTGAAGGCTGCATGCTGTTGAATTCACATGGTCAATAGCACCTGTCTGAGATATTTATCTCATAGTCTTGTAGACTTGCTCACTAGATATTTTGTCAGCATGTTGTTCAAGATTTCATTCAAGTGTTTCATCTTTCTGTTCATCCGCGGATGATATAGCATTGTTCTATAATGTCTTATCTGTAACTGGTCTATGAAATGCCTCACTGCTTCTTCTATGAGGTTTGCACTGTTATTAGTTAGAATCTCATGTGACATTTCATAGTTAACATAGATCTCATTATGTAGAAACTTCATCATCACCTTCTCTGTCATCTCTGGAACTGCTTTTGCAACTGACCAGCCAGTAGTGTAATCAACAGCAGTGATTATTCATTGATTTTCATTTAATATTTATAGTAATATATCTATAAGATTCATTCTTTATTATTTAAATGATTGTATTATACACTTCATCTGATGTTGTACTTTCTTATATTCTAATCCTTTCTTAGATCCTTTCATAACCTGACAATTCAGGCACTTATGAGTGTACATCTGAATGTTCTTGGTCATGCTTGATCAGTATACTCTTGATTTGAGTATGCTCA
Organism: Blastomyces gilchristii SLH14081; assembly: GCF_000003855.2. Taxonomy (NCBI): domain Eukaryota; kingdom Fungi; phylum Ascomycota; class Eurotiomycetes; order Onygenales; family Ajellomycetaceae; genus Blastomyces; species Blastomyces gilchristii. The sequence continues at coordinate 2,704,766 of NW_003101682.1, forward strand.
TGAGTTCAGGACTTTCTAAGTGACTGAATTCCTTGTGCATGTGAGTCATCAAGTCATGTCTAAATGAAGATTCTAGATAGAGAGCTTTTATATATTCTAGATCATGATAAAGCATAACATTGTTTTTCAATTTTCTCAGCTTGAAGTTTGAAAGCATCTCTTCTACTACTTTCATGAGATACTTATTATCTGACATCTTGTCATTCTTCAAGTAAGAGATCATGATATTCACTTATTCTGATTTCTTGTATCTTCTCAGCACATTTAATATGAATGTCTCTTATGCCTGGTTTGCAGAACTCTCACTCATGAAATCAGGTCTGTGACTAATTGTATCAGATATCACAGCATCTGATCTCTTTCAGTATTTAATATGAAGATTATATGCTTAGAACTCTGAGATTCAATATACTAAGTGTTTAGAAGATTTTGTTATTAATTATAAATAGATAAGACTTTTATAATCTGTGATCATCATTGTTGTATGCCTGTTATTAATATATCTATCTCATAACACCAGTGTGTGCTTGATTACTAGTAATTTCTTTTCATACACTGAGTAATTGAGCTCAGCATCTGATAGTTTTCTATCATTGTATGTCACTGAGTGCAGCTTGCTGTTCTTACTCATCTGTAGAAGAGCATCTTCAATAGCTCATTCAGATACATCTATCTTGATATAGAAAGGTTTATCACAATCTGATTAAATAAGCACTGAGAATATTATTATATGTTCTCTCAGTGTGAGAAAAGCCTCTTCACACACAGTATTTCAGATGATTGAATAAAACTTCTTCTTTCACAGATTTGCATTCATTTCTCTTAAGAGATCTGAGAGTGATGCAGATATTTATACAAAATCCTTGATAAATCTGTGATAATATGAGACTAATCTAAGAAACTGCTGTACATAGTGTACATTTCTCAGCTATGATTAATTTACTATAACATTCAATTTCTCTGAGATAAAGTATATACAGTCATCACTTACTACATGTTCTATGAACTTCAACTCTTTCATTTCAAACACACACTTAATTAATTTGATGTAGAGCTTATGCTCTGCCAGAGTTGTAAGCACTTTATCAAGATACTTCAGATATTCATTGTATGAGTTTGAAAAGACTAGAATGTCATTGAGATATATAAGATATGAGATTTCATTCTGTTTATAAAGAATTGTATTCATCATTATTTAAAAGATGACAGATGCATTTATCAGACTGAATGACATTATCAGAAATTTGAACTTCTCTTATTATATATTAAATGCAGTTCATGAAACTGACAGTTCATCTACACAGATCTGTCAGTATTCTGAGAGAAGATTGATTTTTGATAGATATCAGGTGTTTCTGACTGTATTCAACTGTTATTGAATTCATGACAGTGAATATTTATTCTTGATTATAAGCTTATTAAGTGCTCAATAATCAATACATATTCATCACTCTTTATCTGTCTTTTTCATGAATAGAACTGAAAAGTCTCACACATCTGATAAGAGTTGTATGAGATCATGTTCTAGAAGGTCAGTGATCTGATGCTTCTGTTCTTTGAGATGCATTTGTGACAGAGAGTACATATTCTGATTGACTGATTTTGCATCCCTTATGTCAATCTCATGTACAAATCCTTGTTCTGGCAGCAATTCTGATGAAAGATTTGTTTAAAAGATCTTTTCATACTTCTTCAGAAGCTTCTTTATACACTTGTTCTTCTATATATTCTTTATCTTGATTTTCTTCACTTCTGAGTCTTATATGATATACAGAATGCTTTCAGATGAGATCTTGTAAATTGTTCTCTTTACTTGTTAATACATAAGCAGATTTAACTCTTCTATATCAGAGATATGAAATGTCCTTCTCATATCAGTTAATAGAATTGTATGAATCATTTTCTTTCTATCAGTCAACTGCATATAACATGTATATCATTGAATCTGTGAATTGAATCTTTGAAATCAATTAAGTCTGAGAATAAGATTGTATTTCATGTTCTACAGCTCTCACACTTAAATATAGCAAGATCATTCTTCAAAGTGCAAGAGAACTCTTACTCTTGCAGATGATATCAAATATTAGTTATCAGATAATCTTATATATCAGAGATTCTTTACTTAGCAGACCTCTTTCAATCTTCAGATTATATAATCATCAATATATTGTGTAGAAGCTTCTATATCTGCTAACACTTTTACAGTCATCTCTCAATTCTTACTCAAATGTCTCTTATACATTAACATTTCAGGTCTCAAGGCATTGAGATGAGTGTTCACTTCATCATTCTCACTCACATCTTATTCAGAAGTCTGCTTCTTCTTTGTATTCACAGAATTCAGAAAATCATCTAACACAGACATCTTTTTCACTTTAAAGACTTTTCATAGAATATCAGTGAGTGTCTCTGAGCTCACTAATTCTGCTAGTTTTTTAACTTCCTTGCTTCTCTTGACTATGTATGCTGAGTACAATCTTTTATATCATGATTTTAACATTTATAGTTAAAGCAAGCTTGATACTCATAATATTAAGATTTTCACTCAGAGAATTTCTTTTTCAGAGAATTCAGTGCTTTAGTGATATTATTCAGATCTAGATTCATTATATCTGAGTATATAACTTATGTTATAAAAGTCTGATTATCTGTTCTTCACTGAGACATACTTGATTACAGTATTTTTTATTATAATTGACTCACTTGTTCCTGTATAATAAGAATATTATATGCTTTCTTCACTGTGTCTGACTGTGAGGTTAAGCATTTTCATTCTGCTCTTAACTCAGATGTAAGATCATGAATGAAGATCTGTAAATAAAAAGATATTAAAAGCTCTTCATTCAATACAAGATAGTGTAAGCTGAAGTGTATAAAGTATGATATAAGATCACTCACTTGTCTACACTCAGTGAAGTGTTTATAATACTTATCTCATATATTCACTTTCTCAAAGTTATACAAGATTCATTTGAAAAACTCATTTCATGTTTATGAGAATGAATATCACTCTGAGTCTGTGAGATTCATCTTTTCATCAGTCATTCATAATGACTTTGCTTTTTCATGTAGAAATGTGATAGATCTTAAGACTTGTTAAAATTTCATTAACTATCTATCTGTGAGTTCATGTTTAATCTGATAATATAATTACATCTGACTTAGCCAGCTGATTGCAGCATTATTTTTTCAGTTATTATTAAAGCTTAGTGACTCTGACAGATCTCTCAGCTTAATATATTTCATACTCAGATTCTTATTCTGCACAGTGATCTCTGAGAATGTGTATACTTCTGAAGAGATTGTGAATAATTGTAATGAGATCTTCAGATTCAGTGTAGTTATCTATCTGTGTAAATGTTCAATCTCTCACTACAGATCTAAGATCTAGTTTTCTCTATTCTTATTAATGATGGTGATTGTGTTGATAAAGCTCTTCATAGTAAATGCTTAATCTGCAGTGAATGTTAATTATTATTTGACTTCTGTCTCAGCCTGCCACTGTGTATGCAAGGCCTCAATCTTGTTTAGAATTCTTGTATATATACAGAGCATCAATTCTGGTTCAGCAGTCTCAGCTGCTTTTCTTACTGCTTTGAGTAAACTCTCTGAGAGGTTCTGTATATTTTTCAGTTCAGATAGCAGAGAAGAGTGTTGTTTATATTAACTAGAAAAGGTATTTATTTTAGTAATTTCTTATTAATTGTACAATGTCTATTATTATATCACTGTATTATTATGTCACTATATCATTATATCACTATATTATTATATGATTTTTATTATCATCATATAACTTCAGTGATGATCACTTCCTTCTTTTATTCTTCTTTTGAGTAGAGAGTGAACTTCTTTGAATCTAGTTCATCACTCTCATCTTCTTTCTTATACCTCATCTGTTTGCATCTCATATGTGGCATTCACCTGGATATGGAGTTTTCCCTTAACAAGTGAAGCAGTATCAATTGAATACTCTTCTGCTCATCACTCTTTATATACTATCTTTTGAGATGTTCTAGAACCACACTGGCATGATAACTATGAATCACTTTGTAGATGAAATTATCACACTCTGAAGAAGCCTGCACTTCTCACTGATTTTTAGACATGCTATCAGATGTGATTCAAAGGTTGCTTGAGCCAGTGTATAATTACAGATGTACACTGGCTTCTTATATATTGTACACTAAATTAATTAGCGGCCGCTATGGCCCCTTTACACTCGTAAGCAAGTTTGGAAGCGGCCGCGTTATTATCCGACGGTCGTACGTTCTTCCGAACCACCGTACGTTCTTCCGAACCACAGAAGTTCTGAGAATAATTTAAGATTAAAATGAAAAGAGAGAGAGAGAAGAAGAGTATTACTGTATATAAGTAGCAGTAGAAGAAGATTAAGAAGATATTAAAGTAAGAGATAAAGAAGTTAAAACTGATAAGTTTTTTATTTATTGAGAGATAATAATTTTTAATAATACTTCTGTTCTCTAATTGATTAGCAGAAGCTGACAGAGAAGAAGAGAATTAAGACTATATTTAGGTCTTAAATATACTTCATGATTCAGAACATTGAGAAGACAGCTCTGCTCTCTGAGTATATTAATCTGCTTACTGCTGAGATGAAACCTGAGACAGCAGATCAGAAAATGTGAGATTTTGAGATACAGATTGATCTGGCTGAGAGAGAGTAGTAAGAATCCTTCTCTAAAAAGAAAGTAAAGAGAGATTTTAAGATAATTATTATCTTGAATAAGAAGAAGAAGAAGAAGAAGAAGAATAAGAAGTGAATTATAAAGAATAATAAGAAGAATGAGAAAGAGAAGAAAGATAATGAGTAGAAAAAGTTTTTTTCTTTTTATATTAGTTAGTTATAAGTTTATAATTATTAATAATTGAAATTAATTTTAAGTTTTTAAAAATTATTGTACAAGTTGTAATCAAGTCAGGAATAATATATATATATATATATATTTAACTATCATGATTCATAAATCACTATAATATATAAGTATCAACATTTTTTCAACATTGATATTCATAATATTAATATATTTTTAATAATATTATCTAATAATACAATTTGATAATACTCTCTTTCATAATATTAATATATTTCAAGAAATATGACAGAGATTAATCAAGATTATTTATTTACTTTTATATATTGATAATATTCAATCTGAGTTAGTACTAAAATTATAACTAAGTTAAGAAATAAGATTATTTTCTATTATATTAATTCTTCTTACACACATCAGTAATCAGTTATTGAAAATAAATTATCATCTTTCTTAAATTATTATCATATCTTCTGAATTCACTTCTTTCACTTCTTTTACTTCTATTGAAGATTCATAAACTCTTTAAGAAATCACTGTGAATTACAAAGTCTATGTTGTTTACAATTCAACACAGAATGCTCTCTTTCAATTATAATAGATAACTACTTCATTCTTCATATCTGATTTCAGATCATGAAATTTATAAAAAACTCAACATAAATACTGAGATAAACTATGAAATAATTATCAACAGATTGTATTGTAAATTACTGAAGAGTTATCTCTCTATTACAATCACTGTAACTTCATTCAAAAACATTTATCATGAACTGATCATAACTTTGAAGAAATTTCTCAACATCTGAAGTTATCAGAATACAGATAATAAAAGAAAAATAATTAGAAAATTACTACTGAGCTGATAAGTTACTCTATCAGATAATGATTTTTAATAATACTAACTTTCTAATTTGAAGAAAATTATGTAAAAATAATTATATATCAGTACTCTGATTTCATAACTCTTATCTGATAACTTCTGTGAATAATTACTTTATATATATATATCTCTGAATCTTTCTCTTCAATCAATTGAAAACCCTGAATTCTGAACACTTCTTCAAATACTTAATTCAAATCTTCATATTTCACATCAATTCTGTCTTCAGTTCAATCTTGAGATATACTACAAAGTCAATATACAATATCTAGAATCAGAGTTGAAGAATTATTGAAGAGTGTCTCTCACAGTGAATACATGAACTAGTATAAACAATCTTGTATTTATAAGAGTTACATGTTATTACATTGATGAGAACTGAACTTATTAAGAGACATTAATTGAATTTGAATCATTGATTAGTAGTCATACTGAGAATTATATAACAGAGATATTAATAACTGTGATTAAAAATGACTATTGAAATATTAGTCTCAGTCTTCTTATAATTACAACTGATAATACTATGAATAACTACACTATTATGAAGAGCTTGAAGCAAAAATTGGCTTTACATTTCTGAAATAATAAACAAGGTCATATTCTCTGCATTGCTTATATGGTTCAACTTGTGATATAAACACTGATAAAGAATCTTAATATCAAGATGAAGAATAATAAGATAGCTGATTCTTGAAATAAGAATGAGATGAAAGTAATTACTTAATTAACTTTTACATTCACTTTGTAAAAGATAATATTTTTTAATAACACTTTTTAATATTGCTTTTTAATAACACTTTTTAATAATGCTACTGTTAATTTTGAATAGATTGATTAATAATTTAAATATCACAGATTCAAAACATTGCTAATGTAATTTATATCTTCTCTAAACAATAATAATAATTTCATAATATTTAATAAACAAATAAATCAGTCATATCACTGAATATGATACAGAATGTTAGAATATAATAGAGTTTAATATATAAGATTACTGTTTAAGCTCTTCAATTGTATCAGATAATTGATCATTGAGTACAACACTCTGATTGAGAAAAGATTCAGATATTGAAACTTTCTGATATGAAGTGAACTCAGTTAAAATATGTAATTGATTTACTGTTTTAGTTTTATAAGATAATAAAGACAGTCTCAATCACTTATACACTAATACTGCAGTCAGTCTGATGAGTGTATAACAGTTTATTTACTCATCTTAAGAAGCAGTTGAATCACTTAAAAAGAAATTCAGTCTGGAATAATACTATAGTGCAGGCTATTATTACTGTAAGAGATAAACTGGCATATTACTACAGCAAAACTGAACAATCTTTTACAGAGTACTATACTGTAGCAGCTCTACTAGATCTCTTTCATTAAGTTAATATCTACACTTCTCAAGATTGAACAGAGGAGGAATAAGACTTATATATCAAATTAACTCAAGACTACTACAATGTCAACTATCAGAGATTTGAACAAGTAGATGTTCAAGATGTAAAGACAGTGAAATACAATTCTCTAGTAAGTAATAATCTTTGATAATACTTTATATTATATAGAACTATAATACTAACTTTGAAACAGAACTTATATACATTAATTACAACTGAAAATCAGATAAAACTATATACTTATAAAACTGAATTTGATCACTATCTTCAAGATGATCTGATGAATTTATACATTAAATCAATTCTAGAGTTATAAAAAATTGTTGAGAGTATATATTCAACTGTTGTACTGATAGTGTGTGATATTCTGACAATTTCATTGACAGAGATAAGAATGAAGTGAAAGTTCAACTCAAGTCAAGATATTTATCACTATTATCAGAGATAATTACAAGAAGAAATAATTAAGAAACTCATGATTGTAAAACATGAAATTATCAGACAGTTTAATACCTCTGATCACAGTATATCAGAGAAGTGTAGTTTTCATGAGAAAGTGAAGAATAAACTTATATAAGAATGTATTTAGTTGTTTCATTGAGTATTATCAAGAATTGTTATTAAATTCTGATTATATAAGCAATCACTGAATGAACTGAATGAGACTGATTTTAATCTTCAGTCTCAGTCTCATTCTGATTTTGAAAGAATGATTATCTTTTACAGTTTATTCTGAGAAATTACTCTCATTTCACTGTTCTTGAATTAAATCTGGTTATTTTTCATGCCATTTCTCTCAGAAATGGTTCATTTTCGGATTTTTTTAAGGCTTGGTTCTGGCGGGACTCACGTCAAGAAATGTATGAGACCAGATCAAATGAGACTAAATGTGAAATTCATGGTCCCGCCGGCCAGTCTAAGTACTACTTTGTTTTAATAAGTAATTATATTTAACTTCAAATCATTTTATACTTTATTTATATGAGATTATCATGTATTCTGAATTAATTTCTGTTTTTTCTTAAATATTTTCTTTTTAATATTTTATCTCTAATATCTCATCTGTAATATCTTATCTGTCAAATTCATATAGTATTAAATACTGATATAATTACAAAAGCTCTTGTAGTAGCTCTTAAATCACTCTATTTTAACAAGTTAAATGCTGAAATCACGGAAATCACTCAGGTCTCAAAGAGTTAAATCAACTGTATATATAAATATACAATTGAATACGGATTCAATTCTGAAGTATCTCATATTATACTTTGTAGTAAATAACTTCAAGATGCTCTAAAATTTGACTAATCAACTCTGAGAAATGATAGTATTAAGAATGCTATATTTTCAAAGATTTGATATAATTAATATAAATAAGAAAAGATATGTACTGATCTTGTTAATGAATTAAGTAATGAAGAAATTGAGATATCTTTAAAGATATGAAGAATTCTTTACAAAGCAGGTCTGTAAAAAACAAAGTCTACACAGAAGTTAGATTAAAAATTAATATAAAAGTTCAAAAAAATCACAGGTAAGCTATCTTATAATAAAGATGATGAAATTAATTAATATTACTATTAAGTTTAAATTCTCTTACTGAAGCTATTCTTCTTTGTAAAAGAGAGTTAAATTAAATGTTTAAATACTTATTATTATTATTATTATTCTTCAATTATAGATGTATGCAGTCAGAGACTATGACATTTATCTGAAAACTTCTAGTTCTCAGAGTTTTTCTAATATCTATAAAGTTAACTATTATACATTTATTAATTTCAGATATATAAAATCAGAAAATTTCAGCTTATAATATAAAAAGTCTTTACAAATTGCAGTATTTTAACACCTTCTGATACTTTGAAATCATTTGAAAATATCATGACAAAGGAAAAGAGAACACAGTCTTAAAGATAGACACATTAAATAAGTAGATAGAAAAGAACAGAAAAGAAAAAGTAAAGTAAAGAGAGACTATAACAAAATAAAATTATTAAAAGATAGTGTATAGATGTTTTAACAGACTATATCTGATTAATTTTCACCTCTTCATATTCAGATATTTCTGAATTCAGTCATTTTCTTATAGCTGCTTAAGTTTCTGATAGAAAGTCTATTAAGTATTTAATCTCTGTCTCAGTTGAGAATAAGAATCTCATATTTAATTGATTTAAATCATACTTCTCTTTCAATCTAGCTCTGAGACTATTGAATAATGCACAATTAAACTGATCACTGAGACTATGAATTTCACATTTGATCTCATTTAATCTGGTCTCATACATTTCTTGGTGTAAATCCTGCTGAGACTAGTCATTAAAAAAACATGCAAAGTGACTATATATCAGATCTCAAAATGAGACCATGACTTAGAAAAAATAAGAAAGTGATTTTATTTGATTTCATTTAATCTCATTCTTGACATAAAGTTACTCTTTGTAAACATTTTAAGGTTTTTTTTAGACTATTTTCAATTTTTTAAAAAGTAATACTTTTTGGTAATACTCAAATGAGATTTAAAGTCATTTAAAGCAATAAAAATAATTTAAATTGAGAAGTGAAAATCATGATCTTATTTAAAAAATGTGATAAGAGTAGACAGTAAGTCTCACTGAGACAGTATGCAACTACTATCTAATCTTAAAACTGTGTAATAAGATCAGTCAAATTGAAAATGAAATCATTAAATATTCTGATCCTGGTCTCAGACACGGTCACACGGTCAGTCTATGCACAATGCATTATAATATACTCAGAATTTTCATTTGCATTGCATAATGAGCATTCTGTTGAATCAAATCTATTATTAAATCTTTGTATATAAGATTTGAAATAATCATGTTCTAGTTTCAGCTGAATTATAGATAAGAATATTTTCTTTTTACATTTAATTGCATAAGATTTTCACTTGAGTTTTGTTTCAAATCTTGAATAATGTATACTCTTCTTTTATTTCTGTCAGCTTTCATTTCACTTGTTTAAATAAGAGTTTTTTATCTTTCTCTTTATAAAAGATCAGAACACTATTTTTTGAATAAATCTGCTTAATTCTGAACTCTTTTTTATAGCTGAATCAGCCAATTCATTGCTATAAATATTCATATACACAGAAACTTAGTGTAGATGAATTATCAGTTTTGATATTCTTCTCTTTTAAATTTTCAAAACAGAATTAAAATCAGTTTAATATTCATTTGATCATTATGAATCTGGCTACTTTTAAGTCTTTTTAAAGCAGCTTGACTATCAGAGAATATTTATATCTCTTTCAAACTATTTTCTCTTTTATAAGATTTTATTTCAATGAGTTTGAAAGCTTTCACTATTGCAAATATTTCAGCATCAAAGACTTTAGATTCACAGCCTAAATTTCAGAAATCTGAGATAAAATTGATAGTATCTTCAGTATAATCAATGTCTGCATCTAATCTGTTCAAATTGTTATTTTTAGAGTCATCTGAGTAAATCAGAATAGAGTCTTTTATATTGCTTATAGAGATCTTCTTCAAATACTGTTTATATTCTCTCTCTTTAGATAGTTCACTTATTTACAAGTCTATAAGAGATTCAAGATTTTCTCTCCAGAGAGATATATTCTCATGATCAACTTTTTCAACATTTAATGAAGAAAATTGATTTTTAATCAGTGAACATAGTCTGTATAGTTGAGAGAGTATTTTCTTTGAAGAATTATTTTCATTTCAATCAAGAAATCATGTTTGTTAATCAGCCTTGTTAACTAAATCTATTGAATACTTAAAAGTTTATTCAATCAGTTTATCTGCTCTTACTGCTCTTCTGCATTCTGAATTTCATAAGAAATAATATGCATTGAAGTCTTCTGTAATTATAGAGTTTTTTAAGAGAGTTATATTCAAAAATTCTCTATTAATTATTCAGATATTGTTATTTTCTTTCAATAACTTTTCATTATAGATATTTATAAGTTATATAGTATTAAACTCTTTCTCTTTATCTATAATATCACTCACTAGAATATTAGAGTCAGATATAATATTAAATCTCAGATTAAATTAATATCTTGATCTTTTTCTCTCATAAATCACTACTCTTAATTTTATCTCAGATTTTTCAGATAGAAAGCAGTAATAGCTTGAATAAGAAATAATGTACTTTTACTCAGCATCAAAGTTTGCTTCTTATATGATTTAAAGGTTGCTTAAGTCAGCATACAATTACAGGCGTACGCGGGCTTCTTATATACATTATACTAAATTAATTAGTAGCTGCTATAACCTCTTTACATTTGTAAGTATGTTTAGAAGCAGCTGTGTTATTATTCAGCAGTTATATATTCTTTCAAATCACATTCTCTCTCATCAGATTCAGTCACACTTATATAACTATAATATAAGCTCTAGCTTCATGCAGATTAGCATGCTGCTAGTGTTTGTAATTGTATAGTCTATTTCTGATTTAGCTAGTATTCTGCTTACACTTTTACAAACAAACTTTCACTACATTACACTCTTATTCACTAACTTTTCTCATTCTTCAATCATTTTCTTCATTATTATCATTATTAAATGTTATTATCTGGTAAAGATTTCTGCTCTCTCTTTTATCACATTCTTTTCAATCTGTTTATTTATTATATTATACATATTTCTGGTGATAACTCTTCATTCTCATAATAAGTGTTATTGTGGCGGGCTGCGCCTGATCAATTATATAGACTATTCTGTTACACTTCACAGATTTCTACCACTCCGATTCTCGGTCGCCGATTCTCAGCTGAAAATCTACAGAATTTCTATTCTTCCGCTCTGAAGCTTCACTGTGTATGAAAACCTCTATTCTTTCACCCTGAAGTTTCATCATGTATATCACTGTGTATATGTATAAATATTCACTCTGATTACTGATTCTCACACTTTCTCTTTCTTTTCTTCTCTAACATTTTTCTCTTTATTATATAAGATCTATATATTATACTGATCTATTCAGTGTAGGCCTCTTACACTAGAAAAACATTCATCATCTTCTTATTAGAAATGATTACTTACTGAGATATCTGAACATATAACAACATATAAGAAACAGAGAAACAGTTAAATAGTTAAATAAACACTGAGTTCTCAGATAGAAGCTTACTCATCAGTCACTCAGACTCTGTAACAAGATCTTATAAAGAGAGTAAGATTTTATAAAGAGAATATCAGTGAAAGACTTAAGAGTTCTGACATCACAGATGTATAAGATATTTATATAATTACACTTCTTTCAATTTCACAGATATCACATATTCAATGATTGATATAATCATGTTTAACAATAATATAAGAGAACTCTCAAACATAAGCATAGATACAATGTCACAGTGACTCTGAGCAATGTTGAAATTATAACAGCAACAGATAGCTGATATGCATGTGACTTAACAACATCAATACAAGAAAATTCAATAATTATCTTGACTAGAAATCTCTGCACAGATAATTTCAACACTGACAGAATTAAATATAGACATAATACAGATACTGAAGAAATGCCTAGATATCTCTGTATATTTCAACACTTTTGATCTCACTCTCTACTCATCACGAAGATTGAAAATGCTTATGAAACTAAGTATAGATGAAGACATCATCAGTTCACTAATCAATCAAGATTAGTATATCAATGAATGATTGAGAGATCACATAAAACAGAAGTTTCATTCATGAATAAAAGCATGTGAATCAGTGTTATGAATATCTGACAATATCATCAAATGTCTTGATATTCTGTTCTGAGACACTGTTATATAATAGAAAGTATTAGATTAATTACAGAGTATCTGACAGAGAAACACTTCTCTTATAACATTCATCTCTGACTTTGACACTAAGATTCTAGAAGTAGGTGATCAATCTTGAAAGAACTGAATAAAGATTAGTATGCTTAAGAAGACATTAACTTTCAAACTCTTACAGACTCTTATAAGCATAGATGAAGATCAGACTTATGAAGGTTTCTGTATACAACTTCAGACATTGAATGATCATCTTATCAAGCTCAAGAGTATACAGAATAGTGATAGAAGACATTACACTTCAGTCACTTATATATCTATACTGAAGAATGACAATGCAGATGCCATGAATTAAGTGAACTTAAATGTCTATATATAAGCAAGAATCTTTATTATCTGAACAGACTTCTGAGTTTCTGAGATCACTTCTGAAGAAGTCACTAATCAATATTAATGAGAAGTGTGTATTAACTGTAACTGATCAGAATATATTACTTTCAACTGCTGATTAATCTACATGCCTTCTCACTTAAAGAATAAATCAATGCCTGTCTGCATCAATCACATTGTATTGAAGAAAGATTCAGAAGATAACTATGAGAAGGTCTTGATGAAACAGAGAAAAGATTAGCTTCTATTCAAATTTACAAATAGAAGCTTGAAGAGGTCAGATAATAACAATTTGAAGAGAAAATAACAATGAATATAATTCATATATCTACTGTGATTGATAATATGTATAATATGAAAGTCATAATAGACAGTGGTCTATGTTATTATACAATGATTAAATCTTCAGTCATAAGATATTACAATCTTCAGTATATTCTCTTATCAAAATCCTGACTTCTCACAGAATTTAATGACTCAAAAGACATTTATACCTGTTATATGATGAAGTTGAACATAGATGTCAGAGAATAGCAACATGAAGATGTCTATGCATATGAAGTTGATAATCTCAATTATAATCTTATATTAGAACTTGTCTAGTTATCTGAACAAGGCATCTTATTGAATACTTAAAACAGAAGCTTAATATTCTCTAACAATGATAGAGTTTATAAAGATGACATTTATAAGACTATGAATCTGACATAGATCTCTGTCAATATCTATGAAATACTCTGAAAAAGAAGTTGCTGAAAAGATCACTGATAGCAGAATTATGTAACAATCTATTCTGTCAGTCTGACTGATATTAAGAAAGCTTTAGAGAAGTTATTCTATATTATAATAACAGATTTTCATATAAAACTCTCTTAATAATATCACAAATACTTAGATATCTTCTGATAAAATAATATTATAAATATATTTCTCTTACAAGACTCAGAAGTAGATCACAGTATCAAGTTAGAAAAGAAGAATGATAAGAATCTCAAGTTATTATAAGACTCTCTTTATAATATATCTTGAGATGAACTTCTTCTTCTTCAGAAGACACTTAATGATCTGTTGAATAAGAAATTCATATATGTTAGTAACTCTTTCACTGCAGCTTCTATTCTCTTTGCAAAGAAATCAGGTGAAGAACTCTGATTCTGTGTGAATCATTAAGCATTGAATAGATTAATCAAGAAGAAATGCTATTCTTTATCTCTTATTAATGAAATTCTAGCTTGTATTGAATAAGCTCAATGATTTACAAAACTAGATATCATCACTGTGTTTTATAAAATTCATATCACTGAAGAAGATGAATAACTTATAGTATTCTGAATATATTATAATCTCTTTGAATGAATAGTTATACTCTTTAAACTGATCAATACTCTCAGTACATTTCAGAAGTATATCAACTGAGTACTTCAGAATTTTCTTGATAAATTTGTATCTATATATCTTAATGACATTCTCATCTTTACTGATAAGTTCAGAAAAGAATATCAAGAACACATGTGAAGAGTATTATAATAATTATGAGAAGCAGAACTATCAATAGATATTAATAAGTATGACTTTGAAGTCAAGAGTACTAAATATCTAGATTTTATCATAGAAGCTGGTAAGAGAATTCAAATGAATTCTGAGAAAGTCTTCACCATTCTTGAATAAGAAGCTTTATATACTATGAAAGATGTATAAAGCTTCATCAGATTTACTAACTTCTATCAGTGATTTATATGAAACTTCTCAGATATTATAAGATCACTTATAGAACTCATCAGAAAGAACTCAGTATTTCAGTGATCAGTGAACACTGAAGCTGCATTTACACAGATAAAGAAGATATTCATTAACATCTCTCTGCTAATAACATTTAACTCTGATTATAAAATAGTTATTAAAGCTGACTTCTCTGACTATGTTACAGAGAAAGCTATATTATAATATAATAATAAATATATCTTACAATCATACATTTTCATGTTTAAGAAACTGAGTCCTGCTGAATACAACTATGAGATCTATGATAAGAAACTTCTTATAATTGTACACTATTTAGAAGAATAAGACTCTGAACTTCAAAGTGTCTCTGAATTTGAGATAATTACAGATTATAAGAATCTCAAGCACTTTACAATAATCTATAAACTCACTGAGTGATAGATATGATGATCTGAGTTCTTAAGCTGCTTTTATTTTATAATACACTACTGATCTGACAGTAAGAACTTGATGACAGATGCTCTCTTATAATAAGAGTAAGATATATCTTTCAATATAACAGACACTCATTGAATGAACTGAGAGTACTGACTCTTAAATCTGAAGATATTGATTAATCAAGATAGAATAACTCATGACACTATATGTACTTCTCTGATTAGAACACTCTCTCTTTGAACTGATACTGATACTGATATTTTCACTTCTTCTACACTGAATAAACTGTGATATACAGCAGCTCAGACTGATGAACTTCTTCAGACTCTTACTGAAGTAGTATATCAAGAAGCACTCTGATTTCTTTCAGAACTATGTATAAGAACTGATATCTCAGAATGTTTAATCAATAATAATAACACTCTACAATTTCACGAACAATGTTGAGTCTCTCACTTTGAACTCTTACACACTCAGATAATACAAGAAATACATGATTTATATATAACTGATTACTCAGATTATAAACAATTATACTGAATAATCTTTTAAAAGTTCTACTAATCTGAGATATTAAACAGCATCAGATATTTTATTTATAACTGTAATTATTATTCTATCATCATCTTATAAAAGAACTGTAGAAAAGATCTACTGAAATCACTCAATATCTCTGATAGAATCTAATAAGATATAGTAATTAACTTTACTATTGATTTCTTTGAGAGTAAGAGTTGTAAGAATATTCTGATCATTATAAACTGATTAAGTTTATTATTATTATTATTATTCTTCAATTATAGATGTATGCAGTCAGAGACTATAACATCTATCTGAGAACTAAAAGTTCTCAGAGTTTTTCCTATATCTATAAAGTTAACTATTATATATTCATCAATTTCAGATATGTAAAATCAGAAAATTCCAGCTCAGAATACAAAAACTGTTTATAAATTAAAGTATTTTAACATCTTCTGATACTTTGAAATTATTTGACAATATCATGATAAAAGAAAAGAGAACACAGTCTTAAAGATAGATCTACAGAACAAGATCTCTGCAGTTTACATCTTAAGCTATATACATATTTTAACACTCTATAAAATTGACTGCTGTCTCTGTTCTCTCAGACCTGCTTCAGAGATTATCATTTCCTCTAAAGAGTCATCACTCAGCTAGCTTCTGTAACTAGCTTACTCATAAGTGAGATTCTCACTAAGAATAACATCAGAGCTACTCAATTCTAGTTAAGTCTCTAATCTTTCAGCTGTTAATCTCAGTATTTTAGTTTATCAATTGACTATCACAGTCTTACTTACACTAATCATCTATTAAGAGTGTCTAGATCTTATCTCATCTAGATTCTTGCTAGGCCTGAGGTGTTCTAATCAGATAGTTTTTAAATATCAATTTCTCAGAAGTGAGTGTCTAGAGTGAGAGAGATGAGACCTGATCAGTTAAGCTTAATAATGATTCACTATTCTGCAGACACTCTAGACCTCAATCACTCTAGTACTGATCTAACTTGAAGTGTCTGAGAAGCTGTTAACTCTAAGATCAGTGAGAATTAATGTCTGAGAACTTCTGAGATGAACATCTTAAGCTTGATAATGATTCACTATAGTGCACTCAGAGACTTTCAGTACTGTTTTCTAACTTAACAGTGAAAGCTGTGATTAAGATGACTCTCACAGAGTTCGAACCTGCCTTCTCTTGACATTCATTCCCCGGGGGGAAGGCCGCTAATTGAGGCTTCATAGTAGTGTAGTTGACCACTACGCCACCGGGCCTAAACTGATTAAGTAAAGATATAATATTGAAATCTTATAATAAGATAAATACTGAATAAGTTACTGAAGCTTTTCTAAGAAGTTCATTCTATTAAATATATAAATTACTGAGATCTATAGTATCAGATCAGAGCTGTTAATTTATAAGCACTCTCTGAATAAGAATCTGTCAAGTTCTTAAGATTATACACTGTTTGTTAACTATCTATCATTCTGAGACTGATGATGTATTAGAACAGATAATTCAGATTGTAAAGAATTATCTTTATAAGTTCTGTAATCACTTATAAGATGATTAGTATAATCTTCTTCTACATATTGAAGTCACTATCAATGACTGAGATGCTGTTTCAACAGATGTAAGTCTGTTCTTTCTTATATATAAATATTACATCAAAGTACTGAATCTTCTAGAGATTATACATTTCACACTAAATCTCTGCAGTTCAATTCAGATCACTGATAATATAGTAATAAAACTCTGAGATGCCTGTGATCGAGTAGAAGCCTTTATAGTGAGTGTTAAACAGAATTAAGAAGATTGAATCAATATTTACTGAGATCTTACTAAGTAATATAAGATAGAAGATCTGATATGATTAAATCTTAAGAATATATAGATCATATATTCATCTCATACACTGAATTACTACTATACAAAGTATAAAGTGATAGAAATTCTAGACAGTTATAACTACTGTCTTGACATATTATCAGAGATTTATAATGTCTTTCATACAAGCTTACTTTATCATATTATCACTGATTCATTCTCTTCTCAACTGACTTTCAACTGACAGTCATCAGAGATCATAGAAGAAGATAATAAACTTGAATGAGAGATTGAAGATATTCTTAATAAGAGACTCTGCAGCTACAGCTGATAATATCTTATAAAATAAGTCAGCTATAATCACTCAATCTGAACTCTGAGTTCCACATTATCTGAGACTGCAGCCCTTGACTGATGAGAGCTACATATGATTAAGAAAAGAAGAGAAGATTAATGTGATGAGCTGTGCTTGATTAATTATATAAACTATTCTGTTACACTTCACAGATTTCTACTGCTCTGATTCTCAGTCACTGATTCTTAGCTGAAAACCTACAGAATTTCTATTCTTTCACTCTGAAGTTTCACTGTGTACATCACTGCACACATGTATAAATATTCACTTCAATCACTGATTCTCACACTTTCTCTTTCTTTCCTTCTCTAATGTTTTTCTCTTTGTTATATAAGACCTATATATTATACCGATCTATTCGGCGTAGGCCTCTTACAGTTATTATAGTGCTTATATCAGACAGTTTATTAGCACTAAGTGTAATGTATTGTAAAATGTAATCAGAACATATTTTTCTTTTAATAATTATCAGAATGTTTTATCATGAATAATACATCTTCTTTATCTTTTTATACATTCTTAACTCTTTTCTTCTCAGTAGTTATCTGATTGTGTTCTCTAGCATAATTTTATATAAATGCAGATACTGATATATTTGTTTTTATTTATATAGAATTTTCACATGTTAACAGTCTCAGTGACTGAATGATTAATGCGGCCATCTGATAATGCCTTGGCATGAGAAATCAAGACATGTAGATTTGAAACCTGCAGAGAATACATTAAATCTGAAACTTAAGCATCTCAGGTTTCTAATAAATACAGAGATGTATAAATTACTTCAATGAATCACTCTATGTTTCTGAGCTGAGAAGTTATTATTATATGTATTTAATTATCACTTCTTTGTATTTTTCTATATTCTTGTTATCTTGACATGATCTCAATATCTGTATTTTCTTCTGTATAACTAACATTTAACCTGTATTTAACATCACACAAGAACTGATTATAAGCTCCGCTTGCATATGAGTATAATGAAAGAATAATAATAATAATAATAATAATTCACATGTTAACAGATCTGCATCTGCTGATAATAATGAACTCAATATTGAATCATTAATTGAGAACTTGAAGTATATAATAATGAAGAAATTGTCTGTGTTATATATAACTGAGTCTTCTGCATTTCTCTCTACTCTCTCTATTTCTTTCTCTACTACTTCTTCTTAATCTTCTACACTTATCTCTGCATCTGATTCTCTCACTCTTACTATCTCTGCTCTTACTACTTCTGTTTCTACTACTTCTATCTCTGCTATCTTTGTTCTCTCTGTCTCTGTCACTTCTGCTGCTGTTATCAGCTCTTCTTATTTCAAGAAGATATTGCATAGACTTGATAAATCTCATTTTTCAGTTTGTACACTCTCACTCTTTTTATCAATCTCTAGAATAATTTATTATATAAAGACTGTGTATGACACAACTATCTGAAGCTTGATTATAAACACTGATTATTACATTTATTTTAAATATTTATAATGAGATACTTATGTATTTATACTGAAGAATCACTCTTCTTCTCAATAGTGTTAAAATTATAAGTCTTTTTCTTTCATCTTTTCTTTCTGACACTGATTTTTCTGTTTTTAGAGGAAATTGTTATGAGTTTTATTATGCATGAAGTTATGATATTCACAGATGTCAAGAAACTTTTTATAACTTTTAAATTTAATATTACAGATATAATTACTCTGACAAATTTCTTTGAAATGATAGACTTATATCAGTCTATTCTGTGATGTCTGTTTTTTAACTTTGTTATACAGGTAAAAGATATCTGTGTTTTCAGAAATGAGAACACAGATATTATACTCTTTTACACTCATAGACATGAGACTTGTATATCTTATCTAAGATGTTATTATGAGAATAATCTGTTTACACACTGCATTCTTCTCTCTATATTCTCTCATGTCTCTCTCTCTCTTTCTGAGAAGTCTTATGCATGTTATAATTACACATACAATTCTAAGATGAGTGAGTGTTCATTCAGTAATTGTTTTTCCTGTTTTTCTCATTTTTATATACTAATGATTTCTAGTTGCTCCGGCATCAGAGATTATTTTAATTTTCAAAGATGATAACACTGCTGAGACTATCTTCTCTTACTCTCAAGCTTCTTCTATCATTTTCTCCCTCTTCTCTGTGAAGACGATTGTGTGTATACTGAGTTATAAGTGTTTAGTTCTGAGTAACTTCTGCTGTCATTCATCTAATCTGTCTGCACTCTCTTCTTCTTTTATTTCTCTCATCTCTGCTTTCTCTGCTCTGACTTCTGATTCTGTGAGTTCTGTGCTCTTCTTCAATTTTTCTACACACATATATACACATTTCTATATTAGTATTTCAGTCAATCTTGTAATAAATGACATTAATGTTGTATACAGAGCAGTAGAGAAATCAGAGACATGTACAGTATTGTTGAGAGAGTGACTTGCAGCTCTTAAGTCTCTTACAAGTTACAGACCTTGAGTTTTGAAATTTGCTTTGTTTTCAGTGTTTTTTACAGGTGATGTGGTGTTGGAAATGAATAAAACATGTAGCATATGAAAATGAATAAGGTGTGTATAATAACATTTGTCTTTTTACAGCTGATTCTTATGATTGATAATTAATTCATTATTTCTTTTCTTTTCTTACACTTTTTCTTTGTCTGCTAGTTACTACTCTTATGTAGACTGACCGCTGAGATCATGAATTTTACATTTGATCTCATTTGATCTGATCTCATACATTTCTTGGCATGAATCCCACTGGGACTAATCATTAAAAAAACATGTAAAGTGACTATATATCAGATCTCAAAATGGAATCATGACTTAGAAAAAATAAGAAAGTGATTTCATTTGATCTCATTTAGTCTCATTCTTGATATAAAGTTACTATTTTTAGACATTTTAAGGGTTTTTTTAGACTTTTTTTAATTTTTTAAAAAGTAACACTTTTTGATAACACTCAAATGAGATTTAAAGTCATTTAAAGCAATAAAAATAATTTAAATTGAGAAGTGGAAATCATGGTTTCATTTGAAAAATATGATAAGAGTAGACAGTAAGTCTCACTGAGACAGTATGAAACTACTATCTAATCTTAAAACAGTGTAATGGGATCAGTTAAATTGATAATGAGACTATCAAATATTCTGGTTCTAGTCTCAGACACGGTCACATAATCAGTCTACTCTTATGCAACCTCTATATAATACAGTGTTCAGTGACTAGATTCAGCAGCTTTCATCTTTTATGATTCTGTCTTGTGTATTATACTGTCTCTCTTCACTCACTCAGACTACTACAGTGAATAGCTCATTAAAACTAATCTTATCTGATCTCTGAGTATTTTCAGAGATTGAGATGACTTAGTCTCACATGTCTGTGAATGTTTCAGATACTTCATTCTCTGTTATCTTCATAATTAAATTGATGTAAACAGTTGAATTCAACTGTGAATTTCTTTTTCTTCTGTAATCTGACTCATGTGTAAGTCTGCTACTCTGAGACTGCTCTTTACTGTGTTACACCTACTGTCTGTGATATGATATTATACAGCTGGCTACAGTCTCATTACTTATTGAAGTGTGATATTCATCTGATTTCTTCATTACTTCTTATTCTTTTCTTATAATTATGAAAAGATCAGAATAAGTGAGATTATCTGATTTATAAGTATCTATAATTTCTCTTACTTCACAAGACTTTTCAATTATAAGTCTCTTCTTTTTCAATGCTGATGATAGTACTGCAGATGATTATAATCTGTTTAAGTCTTACATCTTCATCTCTATAAGATGTGAATCATTTATTAAGTTGTATAAGATCTGTCTCTCTGATTCTTTCAATGCATATATTCTCAGAGAATGTGATTTGAGTATTTTGTAGAGCTTAAATCATCTAGATTGAAACTTCTCAGAACTCTCATTGTATATGAGAACTCACATTCTTATCTTGAGACTTGATTTCTTAACTAGTGAGTCTTGTATTCTTTTTAATTGAATTACTCAGTTCAGAAGTAACTTATTAGCTTTTACATGTGCATGACTGATCTCTTTCAATCTTAGTTCTGCATCTGTGACTGCTGTATTCATGGCTGCTATATCTGTAACTGTTATTCTCTCTCTCATCTTTTCTGAAGCATTCTTTGAGATGCGCGGATGCAATTCATATAACAGATAGAATGATGAATGCTTGAAAACTGCATGGTGCTGAATTCGCGTGGCTAATAGTGCCTGTCCGAGATATTCATCTCATAATCTCATAGGCTTGCTCACTAGATATTTCATCAGCATGTTGCCTAGAATTTCATTCAAGCATTTCATTATTATTATTCTTCTTCTTCTTCAATTATAGATGTATACAGTCAGAGACTATGACATCTACCTGAGAACTTTTAGTTCTCAGGGTTTTTCTAATATCTATAGAGTTAACTATTATACATTTATCAATTTCAGATATGCAAAATCAGAAAATTCCAGCTCAGAATATAAAAACTCTTTACAAATTACAGTATTTTAACACCTTCTGGTACTTTGAAACCATTTGAAAATATCATGACAAAAGAAATGAGAACAAACTCTTAAAGATAGACACATTAAATAAGTAGATAGAAAAGAATAGAAAAGAAAAAAGTAAAGTAAAGAGAGACTATAACAAAACAAAGTTATTAAAAGAGAGTATATAGCTGTTTTAACAGACTATATCTGATCAATTTCCACCTCTTCATATTCAGATATTTCTGAATTCAGTCATTTTCTTGTAGCTGCTTGAGTTTCTGATAGAAAGTCTATTAAGTATTTAATTCCTGTCTCAGTTAAGAATAAGAACCTCATATTTAATTGATTTAAATTATACTTGTCTTTCAATCCGACTCTGAGACAGACAGAATTATCACACTCTGAAGAAGCCTGCACTTCTCACCGGTTTTTAGACATGCTATCAGATGTGATTCAAAGATTGCTTGAGTCAGTGTATAATTACAGATGTACACTGACTTCTTATATATATTATACTAAATTAATTAGTAGCTGCTATTAGACTGGCCGCCAGGACCATGAATTTCATGTTTGATCTCATTTGGTCTGGTCTCATACATTTCTTAGCATGAATCCCGCTGGGACTAGTCATTAAAAAAACATGCAAAGTGACTATATATGAGATCTTAAATAGAATCATGACTTGAAAAAAATAAGAAAGTGATTTCATTTGATTTCATTTAGTTTCATTCTTAGCATAAAGTTACTATTTTTAGACATTTTAAGGTTTTTTTTAGACTATTTTTAATTTTTTAAAAAGTAATGCTTTTTGGTAACACTTAAATGAGATTTAAAGTCATTTAAAGCAATAAAAATAATTTAAATTGAGAAGTGAAAATCATGATCTCATTTGAAAAATGTGATAAGAGTAGACAGTAAGTCTCACTGAGACAGTATGAAACTACTATCTAATGTTAAAACTATGTAATGGGATCAGTCGAATTGGTAATGAGACTATCAAAAAATCTGGTCCTGGTCCCAGACACGGTCACACAGTCAGTCTAGCTGCTATGGCCTCTTTACATTCGTAAGCGTGTTCGGAAGCGGCCGCGTTATTATCCGGCGGTCGTACGTTCTTCCGAACCAGACTTGGAGAAGTACAAAATCAACTTTTTATTCAAATACAATCTGAAGACAAGAATAAATGCAATTTGAGTTTCTATTCACATTGTTTTAAATGAATGTGATTTTTGAAGAATTTTTAAACTTTTTTTATTGTTTTTGTTATATATTCATACTGAAAGAGAGTAGGAATAGAGTAGAATCTAATTACTATCATCAGATAGTAGATTATAACTATTTTAAAAAGCAGGAATTTCAACTACTTGCATTCTTTCTAGCTTATTAACAGAGTCATTTCTGAATTCTCTAATCTTAACAGATGTTTGAAAATTCAAATTCTGTTTGTATTTAGCTGGAGAATTTGAGTTACAGAATTTAGACAATTGAGAGTTTCTTCTTTTTAAGTTTGCAGCTGCAGATTTACTGGCTTAACTATTATCTTCAGTTTTAGATTGACTTTGAGCTTCTTCTTTTCTTCAGTTCTTTTGAATTCTTGAAGCAAATGTGCATTCTTTTGAACTAGATGCATGCTGTTCTTTACAGTTAAAGCATTTAAACAGAGTATATTGACATATTTTATCTCTTTTTAAGTATATTTCACATTTATACTTACTAGTTTTGTGATCTTTAGCACAGAATTCATATTTTGAGTCTCTGAAATAAGAGATTGCAAAGTGTTCATATCTTTGACAGTTTGAACACTGTGTTTGTACTTTGAGATTCATTCTTGAGTCTTTGTATTCATGAACTCTCATTTTCAAATCTGTTACTCTTACTTCAGAGATTTTTGATTGTTCAAGTGTCTTTATATAAACTAGAACAGAGACATTTTTTCTGTTTTATTTGAATTCAATTAAAGTCAGTTATACAGACTTCTTTCTCAGTTGAATACAATTGTATTGTTCTAACTCATTTTTAAGAAGTAGCATTTCTTTCTCACAGTCAAAAATTTCAACTGAAATATTATAAAGAATAAATTTATCTCACTTTTCATCTCTCTCAGATAGAATTATTGTGTTTAACAGAGATTCTATTGCTGATTTTCAGATATTCTCATTCTCAATAAGGAATTCTACAATGAATTCAGGTATTATAGTTAGAATAATGAAATTTCTGAAGAAAGATGACTCAATTGAAGCAATAACTGATTTTTAAACTTTAATATCACATATTAACTGAGAAAAGAACTGCTGATTAATTTCATTTCTAATTTTGAAAATAAGATTTGAGTTTAGTTTGTTCTTCTGCAGAATCTCTCTATTTAAAACTTTAAGAATAAGTCTTCTATTTCTAGAGATTGAAATATTTTTCTCTTTTTACATTTTCTTCTCTTCTTTCTTATAAAGTGAAGTATGAGCATTTTTCTTCTGAGTACTTTTAAAATTTTGAGCAGGTTTTGAGATAGCAGGTTTGAAAACAGCAGATTCTGCTGCTGGAGCATATGTCTTTTTCTGATTTGAGAAAGAAAAAGAAGAAGAAGAGTCAGTGATTATACTAGAAATTTTCAATGTTTTTTAAACTGTATTTGAAATTTCAAGCTTGAACTTAATCACTTTCTGTAGTTGTCTAGCCTGAGTATGAAGAATTGACAGAACTTCTTCATTCATCTCAATCAGACACTGTTTTCCAAGAATTTTAGTGACTTTTTCAAGTTCTTGTATTTCAAGAACTTGTTGTTTCTCTATTTCTTCTTTCTTTCTTCTCTTCAGAAAAAATATTTGAATATGAAGAGGTGAAAATTGATCAGATACAGTCTGTTAAAACAGCTATATACTATCTTCAAATATTTTTATTTTATTATAGTCTCTTTTTACTTTTTCTTTTCTGTTCTTTTGTATCTACTTATTTAATATGTCTATTTTTAAGACCTTGTTCTCTTTTCTTTTCTATTTTTAAGTGGTTTCAAAGTATTAGAAGGTGTTAAAATACTGTAATTTATAAATGATTTTTATATTCTAAGCTGAAGTTTTCTGATTTTACATATCTCAAATTGACAAATGTATAATAGTTAGCTTTATAGATATTGAAAAAACTCTGAGAACTAAAAGTTTTCAGATAGATATTATAGTATCTGACTACATACATCTATAATCAAATAATAATAATAATAATAATAATAACTGTATTTACTGATAATTAAGAACTTATCAAGTTATTTTTCTTCTCTGTTTTCTTATTATCATTCTTCTTATTCTTTCTCTTTTTTCTTTTATCAGAGTGTAAGATGAAATATCTGTCAACTGTATATTTATTCTTTTTATAGTGAGTACACTTTTATACATCTGTGTCTTTATTCTTATCTTTGTTCTTGTTCCTCTCTGCAGTCACAGAGTCAGTCTAGGCCTACTTTTTCAGTTCACTGATAATCTTGTTGAATGTATAATTGATCAGCTGCTTCATTAAATCATTGATATTAATATTAATAATTAAGTCTTGATTAGTGAAGAAAAACTCATTTAGATACATCTTGATAAATGATCTTTGATAATCTTGTAAATTATTGAGAAAAAGATTATGATATATATCTTTAATACTCTAGCAGAGCTCTTTGTAATAAGTAATAAAATGATGAAAATATCTCTGAAAAGTAAGATAATTATTATTCTTGATCTGTAATCTTGTTAATTTCTTGAAGATATTAACATGTTCTTTAATCAGTGATATAGTATATTCAATATTAATCTTATTTTATAGAGCTGTACTGTAAGAAGCCTACGCGGAATAGATTCATATAATATATATATAATATAAGTCTTATAATACAAAAGTGGAAAATGTTAGAGAAGGAAAAAAGAGAAAGTGCAGAAATCAGTGATCAGAGTGAATATTTATACACATATATAATAAAGCTTCAGAGTGAAAGAATGGAAATTTCACATACTGTATATATGATAAAGCTTCAGAGTGAAAGAATAGAAATTTTGTGAGTTTTTTAGCTGAGAATTGACAACTGAGAATCAGAGCTTTCAGCAGAATCTATGAAGTGTAATGAAATAGTCTATATAATTAATCAGGCACAGTCTGTCACATTAACTCTCTTCTTTCAGAAGTGAGGTTATACATAGTTCTCATCAGTCAAGAGCTGCTGTTTCAGATAATGTAAAGCTCAGAGTTCAGATCAGATGATCATAGCTAACTCATTTTACAAGACATTATCAGCTGTGACTGTAGAGTCTTTTATTAAGAATATCTTCAATCTCTCACTTAAGTTCATTATCTTCTTCTATGATTTCTGGTGACTGTCAGTCAGAAGTCAGTTGAGAAGAAAATGTATTAATAACAGTGTGACAGAGTAAGCTTGTGTGAAAGACATTATGAATTTCTGATAATGTATTAAGACAGTAGTTATAACTGTCTAGAACTTCTATCACTTTATACTTAATATAACAGTAATTCAGTGTGTGAGATAAGTATGTGATCTGTATATTCTTAAGATTCAATCACATTAGATCTTCTATCTTATATTGTATAACAGAGTCTCAGTGAACATTGATTTGATTCTCTTAATCTTGTTTAGTGCTTATCATGAAGGCTTTTACTCAGTCACAGATATCTCAGAGCTTCATTACTATATTATCAGTGATCTGAATTGAACTGTGAGAGTTTAATATGAAATATGTAATCTCTAGAAGATTCAACATCTTCATGTAATAATTATGTGAAAGAAAGAACAGACTTATATCTATTAAAATAACATTTTAATCATGGATTGTGATCTCTGTATATAGAAGAAGATTATACTAATCATTCTGTAAAAAATTACAGAACTTATAAAGATAGTTCTTTACAGTCTAAATTATTCATTCTGATACATTATCAGTCTCAGAGTGATAGACAGTTAATAAATAATATATAATCTTGAGAACTTGACAGATTCTTGTTCAGAGAGCACTTATAAATTGACAGTCTCAATCAGATACTATAGATCTCAGTAAGTTATATATCTAATAGAAGAGACTTTATAGAAAGACTTCAGTGACTTGTTTAGTATTTATCTTATTATAAGATTTCAATATTACATCTTTACTCAATTAGTTAATAATAATCAGAATATTCTTATAATTCTTACTCTCAGAGAGATTAATAGCAAAGTCAATTACTACATCTTATCAGATTCTATCAGAGATATTAAGTGATTTCAGTAGATCTTTTCTACAGTTCTTTCATAAGATGATGAAAGAACAACAGTTGTAGTTTCAGAAAAAACATCTGATACTATTTAATATCTCAGATCAATAGAACTCTCAAGAGATTATTTAATACAGTTATTTATAATCTGAATAGTTAGTTATATAAGAATCATACATCTCTTGCATTATCTGAGTGTGTAAGAGTTCAGAGTGAGAGACTCAGCATCATTCACAGAATCACAGAGTGTTATTATCATCAATTGAGTATTCCAAGATGTCAGTTCTTATACATAGTTCTGAGAAGAATCAGAGTGTTTCTTGACATACTGCTTCACTGAGTGCTTAGAGAAGTTCATTAGTTTGAGCTGTTATATGTTACAATTCATTCAGTGTAGATTCAGATGAAGAAGATATTCTAATCAGAGAAGTGTGTATAGTACTATGAGTAATTCTGTCATGATTAATTAATATTTTCAGATTCAAGAGCTGATACTCTTGATTCATTCAGCAGTTGTCAGTCACATTGAAAGACATATCTTACTCTTGTTATAAGAGAGCATCTGTCATTGAATTCTGACTGTCAGAGCAGTAGTGTATAGTGAAATGAAAACAGCTTAATAGCTCAAATCATTGTATCTGTCATTCAGTAAGCTTGTAAATGATTGTGAAATACTTGAGGTTTTATAATCTGTGATTATCTCAAATTTGAAGACAGTTCAGAGTTCAGAGTTTCATTCTTCTAGACAGTATACAATTGTTAGAAGTTTCTTATCATAAATCTTATAATTGCATTCAGCAGGACTCAGTTTCTTAGACATGAAGACACATGATTATAAGACATCTTCATTATTATATTACAATATAGCTTCTTCTTTGATATAGTCACAGAAATCAGCTTTAATAACTATCTTATAATCAGAGTTAAATGTTATCAGTAGAGAGATATTAATAAATATCTTCTTCATCTGTGTGAATATGACTTCAGTGTCTGCTAATTATTGAAATACTGAGTTCTTCTTGATAAGTTCTGTAAGTGATCTTATAATATCTAAGAAGTTTCATATAAATCACTGATAAAAGTTAGTAAATTCAATGACGCTTTATACATTCTTTATAGTATATGAAGCTTTTCATTCAAGAATAGTGAAGATCTTCTCAGAATTCATTTAAACTTTCTTATCAGCTTCTATGATAAAACCTAGATATTTCATACTCTTAATCTTGAAATCACACTTATCAATATCTATTAATAGTTCTGCTTTTTATAATTATTATAATAC
Source organism: Blastomyces gilchristii SLH14081 (assembly GCF_000003855.2). Classification (NCBI taxonomy): domain Eukaryota; kingdom Fungi; phylum Ascomycota; class Eurotiomycetes; order Onygenales; family Ajellomycetaceae; genus Blastomyces; species Blastomyces gilchristii. The sequence goes on from NW_003101682.1 coordinate 2,733,893, forward strand.
TCTTTAAATATACTCTTGATATTCTTTTCTGAACTCTTCAGTAAAGATGAGAATATTATTAAGATAAGCAGATACAAACTTATTAAGAAAATCTCAGAGTGCTCAGTTGATATACTTCTAAAATATACTAAGAGTGTTAATCAATTCAAAAGATGTGACTACTTATTCAAAAAGATTATATTATATTCAGAATGCTGTAATCTATTCATCTTCTTCAGTAATACAGATCTTATGAGAAGTGATAATAATATTTAGCTTTGTAAATCATTAAGCTTGTTCAATATGAGTTAGAGTTTCATTGATAAGAGATAAGAAGTAGCAGTCTTTCTTTATTAATCTGTTCAGTTCTTAATAGTTTATACAGAATCAGAGTTCTTCATCTGATTTCTTTATAAAGAGAATAGAAGCTGCAGTAGAAGAGTTACTAATATATATAAATTTCTTATTTAACAGATTATTGAGTGTCTTCTGAAGAAGAAGAAGTTCATCTCAGAAGATATTATAAAGAAGATCTCACAGTGATTTGAAATTCTTATTATTTTTCTTTTCTAACTTGATACTGTAATTCACTTCTGAGTCTCATAAAGAGAGTAAATTTGTAATGTTGTCTTATCAGAAGACATCTAGATATTCATGATATTATTAAGAGAGTTTTGTATGAGAATCTGTTGTTGTAACACAGAATAACTAATCTTCGCTTGCATATGAGTATAATGGAAGAATAATAATAATAATAATAATAACACAGAATAACTTTTCTAGAGCTTTTTTAATATCAGTCAGACTGATAAAGTAGATTGATATATAATTCTGCTATCAGTGACTTTGTCAGAAGCTCTTTCACAGCATTTCATATACATTGACAGAGATCTGTGTAAGATTCATAGTCTTGTGAATATCATCTTCATGAATTTAATCTTTATTAGAGAATATTAAACTCCTGTTTTAAGCATTCAATAAAATGTCTTATTCAGATAGTCAGACAAGTTCTAACATAAGATTATAGTCAAGATTATTAACTTCATATGTATAAGCATCTTCATATTAATATTCTCTGACATCTATGCTTAGTTTTATCATGTAAGAGATGTAAATATCTTTTGAATTATTACATTCTGTGAGAAGTCAGGGTCTTGATAAGAGAATACACTGAAGATTACAGTGTCTTATGACTGAAGATTTAATCATTGCATAGTGACATAGACTGCTGTCTATCATGACTTTTATATTATACATATTATTCATTATAGTAGATACAAGAATTGCATTTATTATCATTTTCTCTTCAAATTATTATTGTCTGATCTCTTCGAGCTTCTGCTTGTAAATTTGAACAGAAGCTAATCTTTTCTCTGTTTCACAGAGATATTCTTATAGTTATCTTTCAAATCTTCTTCTAATGTAATGTGTTTGATATGAATCACTGATATTGATCTTTCTTTTGAATGAGAAGGCACATAGACTAATTAGTAGTTAAAAGTGATATGTTCTGATCAGTTACAATTAATACACATTTCTTATTGATATTGATCAGCGACTTGTTCAGAAGCAATTCTGAGAACTCAGAAGATTGTTTAAGTGACAGAGACTCTTATTTATACATAGATATTTGAGTCTACTTAATTTATAATATCTGTATTATTGTTATTCTTTGATGCAGATGTATGAGTGACTGAGATGTAATATCTTCTATCACTGTTCTGTTTACTCTTAAGCTTAGTGAGACAGTTATTCAATGTCTGAAGTTATATGCAGAAGCCTTCATAAGTCTGATCTTTGTCTACACTTATAAGAGTCTGTAGAAGTTTGAAAGTTAGTATCTTCTTAAGCCTGCTAATCTTCATTCAATTCTCTTAAGATTAATCATCTGCTTCTAGAATCTTGATGTTGAAATTAGAAATGAATGTTATGAGAGAAGTATTTCTCTGTCAGACACTCTGTAATCAATCTAATACTTTCTGTTATATAGCAGTGTCTCAGAACAGAATATCAAGATATTTGATAATATTATCAGATGTATATAACATCAGTTCACATATCTTTATTCATAAATGAAACTTCTATCTAGCACAATCTTTCAATTAATCATTGATATATCAATCTTGATTAGTTAATGAACTGATGACATCTTTATCTACACTTAGTTTTGTAAGCATTTTCAATCTTTATAATGAATAGAGAGTGAGATCAGAAGTATTGAAATATGCAGAAGTATTTAGACATTTCTTCAGTGCTTATGTCATGTTCATATCTGATTCAGTCAGTGTTGAAATTGCTTATGCAGAGATTTCTAGTTAAGATAATTATTGAATTTTCTCATATTAACATTATTGAGTTGCATGCATATCAGCTATCTATTACTGTTATAATTTCAATATTGCTCAGAGTCACTGTGACACTGTATCTATACTTGTGTTCAAGAGTTTTTCTGTATTATCAGTAGACATATCATTCATCAGATATGTGATATCTGTGAAATCAGAAGAAGTGTAATCATATGAATATCTCATACATCTAAGATATTAGAACTCTCAGGTCTTTCACTAACATTCTCTTGTGAGATCTTATTCTCTTTGTGAGATCTTATTACAGAGTCAGAGAAACTGATAAGCAAACTTCTATTTAGAGACTCAGTGTCTGTTTAACTAATTATTCATTTCTCTATTTCTTACATATTGTTATACATTCAGATATCTTCTCAATAAGTAATTATTTCTAATAAGAAGATAATGAACATTTTTCAAGTATAAGAAACCTACACTAAATAGATCAGTATAATATATATAGGTCTTATAATACAAAAGTGAAAAACATTAGAGAAGGAAAAAAGAGAAAGTACAGAAATCAGTGATCAGAGTAAATATTTATATACATATGCAGTGAAGCTTCAGAGTGAAAGAATAGAAATTTTGTGTATATAGTAAAGCTTCAGAGTGAAAGAATAGAAAAAATTCTGTGAGTTTTTCAGTTAAGAATCAGTGACTGAGAATTGAAGCTTTCAGCGAAATCTATGAAGTGTAATGAAATAGTCTATATAATTGATCAGGCGTAGCTTGTCATATGTACTATTATCAGCTTCTAAGGTCTTAATAGTAGTTTAAATGTTATTAATAAGGCTTGACAGTATACATTTATGTAGAGACTTAAAACAGATCTTTCACTTCTCAGAATTGATATAATATATAAAAGAAGATTTTTATTAAGTCTTTAATAAGATGTTAGTTTTATCAATAATCTCTGTATTAGTTAATATACTAATATATCAGATCTTATAATTAAAACTGTTAAATATAATCACTGATTTTAATATTTAGAGTATATTTAACTTTCTTCTAATATTTTCATAACTTATCTCTCAGAGTATCTCTTGAGCTTTATACAGAGATAAATATAGTACGATAATATATAATTTCAGCTACAGTTAGTTAATTTCAGAGCATTATCTATATAAGATTTATAAAATTATCTATGATATAATAGATGAGTTAATTCAGATAATTATTAAAAGTACGCATTTTATAAAAAAGAAGAAAGAGAGTGAAAAATTTATTAAGTTAAAATAAATAGATTCTGCAGATGAATATAAATATTAATACTACTTTTCTTTATTATTATTATTATTATTATTATTCTTTCATTACACTTATATACAAGCAGAGCTTATGATAAGTTCTTATGTAATGTTAAATACAGATCAAGTGTTGATTATACAGAAGAAAATACAGATATTAAGATTACATATAAATAACAAGAATATAGAAAAATATAAAGAAGTGATAATTAAATACATATAATAATAACTTTTCAGCTCAGAAACATAGAGTAATTTATTGAAGTGATTTATACATCTCTGTATTTATTAGAAATCTGAGATGCTTGAGTTTCAGATTTAATATATTCTCTGCAGATTTTAAACTCACATGTCTTGATTTCTCATGTCAAGATGCTACTGAGTGACTGTATTAATTATTCAGCTATCAGAGCTACTTTTCTTTATTCTAAAGTACTTTTCTTAACTCATTATTGAATTTCATACTCTGATAAAAACTAATCTCACTCTTATTCTACAACTTAGAATTCTTTTTATAATAAGTAATTATTTCATTAATAAGTTATTTAGAGAAATGAGTGATTCTGAGTCTTGAGCTAAACCCTAAAGTAACAGATGTGCCTCAGTGACTGAATAATTAATGCAGTCACTCAGTAGCATCTTGGCATAGAAAATCAAGATGCATGAGTTTGAAATCTGCAGAGAATACATTAAATTCAGAACTCAAGCACCTCAGATTTCTAATAAATACAGAGATGTATAAATCACTCTAATGAATTACTCTATGTTTCTGAGCTGAGAAGTTATTATTGCATGTATTTAATTGTCACTTCTTTGTATTTTTCTATGTTCTTGTTATCTTGATGTGATCTCAATATCTGTATTTTCTTCTGTATAATCAACACTTGATCTGTATTTAACATCATGCAAGGACTTATCATAAGCTCCGCTTGCATATAAGTATAATGAAAGAATAATAATAATAATAATAATAAAGTAACAGATGTATTACTTATATTAAGATAACTTCTTCTTTTAAATATGTAAAAACAGATACTGTTCTTTACAATGAAGAATGTATTTTTGAAAAGAATATAAATCTATTAATCAGTGAATTCAGAGAAAATAAAATATCTTTAGCAAAAAGTAAGAGTCTTTCTGAAAAAGATGAACTACTTTCATCAAAATATTGATGCAATGTTTCTTAAAAAGGAAAAATGTGCTATTCAGTCTATAATCTGTAGAATAGTTAAAGGTTGTATTGATAGAGCTATCTACAAAGAGCTTAATATAGTGGTCGGTCATGTGATCTAGGGAGATCGCCACAGGCAATAGCCGCAACGGCCGCAACGGCCAACATTTTCAAAGCTAAATTACCTGAGTTATCACATTAATAACACAAACTAAATTCAGCTTTATATAATTTTTGTGAACGCAAATCAATTGAGACAAAATTAAAAATTATATAAAAACAATTTAAACAATAAAAAATACAAATCCTAGATAAAAATACGACATATCAGGAAAAATAAGCTGAAGTATTTAACACAAGCGGTGCAACGAGCGAAGACAATAGTGTAGGAGATAGAGATTAACAGAGGATGAAAACACAAAAATGCGAGAAGCGTATTCAAATGTCCACTGGTACTCGACGATATGCCAAAGTAAGGCCGGGACACAGGTATATATACATTTTGAAATGAGTTGACAGTCGTATTATTTATTATCTCGGATCGTGGCTATGATTTGATAGCTGTCACGGCAAGGGGCGTTTATGCGGGTGTGCTTCGGTATTGCTAAAGACAGAGGGGGAAAATATATGGTTAGCAAGGTTTAAAAAGAATTGTAGGGGCTTGGAGGTCCCGAGGAGAGGGTGGGGGGCGAGAAGGAAAAATAGAGCAATATCAACTTACAGGACATATTCATCCAAGCTAACAAGCTCTGGATCACTAAACAGCAAATAGAAATACTTGAGCGTTTCCGCAAGCCAGAACGACTCCATCTCATTCAAGAACATAGGTACCCTGCTCGTGACATCCTTAATAGCCGAATTCCCAAGGTCCGTTCTCGTCGCAGCTTCAACGGCTTGGAACATATTCCATCCTTTCTGCCTCCAGGAGTTATCTCCTGTGATACGATACATGATAAAAACCGACTCGATCGCCTCAGGGCGAAGAATGTATTTTCGCGCTGAGATTGTGGAAACTCCGGGCGGTAGACGATCTTCCTTAATAGTTGCTTCGGCAAACTCCGCATGGGAGAGAAAGGCGGGAACATCTATCTCATTCCAAAAGGGGGGGATAACTGCCGGTGTAGCGATAGCAGCGGTTTCTGCAGTCTTTGGTGGGCCAAGGTCCTGGCGTTTGACGAGTTCCTGAGCGTCTGGCTTCTCACCGGGGGCTCCTGGAATGGATTGTCGCTTCGGCGGGTCAGACTTAAAGCTGGTCGCCGGTTCGTTGGAGCGCATGGACTTTGCGAGCTGCTGAGCATGGTCCGCGACTATTTGGTCATGATACGACTTTCGCTCTTCAAAGTACGGGTCTAGAGCGTCATAGTATCTGGTTTTATTCCATTCACAGGGTTCCAGAGACCCACAAGGCAGCATTTCAAAACTTTCCGGCATAATACCTGTCGTGGTAGATTCATATGCCCATACACAGCCTTCGGTCAGTTTAGCGGCAATGTCTAGATCGCTTTCAATCCCAAAGAGCTTTGCACCAAGAGCAAACATGCCACCTGTAAAACAAGCCAGGTGAGAGCCTTCATATGTGAGCATTAGATCGTCCTTTTCAGTCACAGGCTCTCTCGCGATAGCAGATGCGATGAATAGAATGTCTCGTTTATCCGGTAACATAGGTCTGAATAGAAGATATTTCCTGACCGCATTCATGGACTTCTCATACATAGTTCGGTACTGCTCATTGAGGCCACCCAAAAGTGCATATTGTTTGGGCAAGTACTCGTAAGCGGAGTCTACAAGCCCGCCAAGGGTAAATCTATCTGTTTGAAACTTAGGTGGGGATGTAAGATCTTGGTCTTTGCAATCATATTCACTCGAAGACTCGAGGTTGCCTTTGGCAGACTGGTCATCGTCGGAGCTTGGCTCCGCCCGAAGGGTTGGCAGAGGCTGCGAACCAGGCTTCAGGTTGTAATCTGCAGGTTCTGCGTCGACCAGAATGGGGTCCATTTCCTCCCGCTTCTGAATATGCCTCTCTGGTAATTTAACTTCAGGGACTGTAGGGGGCGTTAAACCAATAGGCAATTCCGCAGGCTGCTTTACGAGTCGCATAATCTTTTTGCAACCGGAAGCATCTATATGTGTTGGCCATAGCCCAGGCAATTTCGTCTTCTCCTGGTACTTTTCAAGCTCATTGGTGATCCATGCAACAGCATTGTAGTATTTCTCTTCCTTTGTAATCTGTGTCAATCGAGTGAATTCAAGCGACAGGGTTCCAATTTCCGCGGTTACAGTCCTAGAACTAGCACGCTGCGGTTGTGACGCATATGCCCTGTAACACAATTTAGTGTGAGAACAGGTCATGGTTCAAATAATGTTAAAGGGGCTAAAGACGGTTAACTTACGGTGCCCAATGGTAGTACGTAACGGGCATTCGATTAGGAGTATCGAATGCACCAATCAATATCTCTGCAAGTTCGACAGCCTTATCGATTAGACATTGATATTTACCTCCCGAGACGTCATAAGCTCCAATAAGGCCGCCCAAGTAGCGAATCACAGTCTCAAAGAGGGGTATATCTTTCCTTGGGCTAGTAGCAAAATCAATCTTGTTGATCGCTTCTACGGCCTCTTCAAACTCATCCACCATGCCCATTATCCAGAGCGTATCCAAGCCATCGACCAACGTGGCGCCCCATCCCGAGAATGGGTTACGGTATCCGCCAAGAACTGGACGCAGCTCGTCATGGCCCCATGCTTCTGCTTTATAGCTCGTCCACGAATGATTGAACGATTGCTTGATCGCGGCCAGTTTCGCCTCGCGATCGGCTTTATCTGCTGGGGACTCTTCTGGAAATTCGAATTGGATCTTGGGCAGCGTCTCGAGCATCCCCTGAGGAAGTTTAATAAGGTCCTCCGGTGCAACCGGGAAATGCTCGGGTTGTTTTTCCCACCGGACATCGCTACTGTCAGGGTTGTTAGCTTCCACCCTCCCTTTACCAGGAGATCCAAACTCGTCGTCCTCCGACGGTGAAAAATGTGGCTTTGTCAGTGGATGTGGTTTGGTTGATTCCTTCTGTGGAGAGCTAGGAACGGACGGCTGAGCTGCAGGGGGCTTCGCTACTGGAGAAGGTGAGGGTAGCGGGTCAGAGGAAGGGATTGCTGTTTTGGATTCCGGTGCAAAGCCATGGTCGTTTGAATTCCCAACGCCGGGTGTTTGCTGGAGGGCCGGCGAACCATTAGGAGACGGGGGTGCCGTTGGAGGTGGAAGGGGCTTCTGTTTTTCTACAGGTTCGTTAGAGAGCGTGGGGGGGCCAGACCAATCACGGATTCGAAAGAAATGAACGAAGACAACAACGCTGATGATGGCGAAGACCACAAAAACTCTGTATCGACGGAGACGAAGCATAATGAAAGCAGGAGGCAGATTATGTTATTGATTAAGTTGAGGCAGCCTGTAAGGTCGTCCTCCTCCTCTGTCGTCGACTCGGGCATCCAGAGGATGAAAAGGAGCCCCTGGCGGTCAATTATCTTAATTACCTAGAGGAAAGATATGTCTCTGGTAGATTCTTCAAGATCAGCTAGCCGGCCCATTGCACATCAATATAGCAGTTGACGTGAAGCCGAGAAATAGAAATCGTTGGACCCTTGTTGTTCGTTGCTCCTCCTCCCGTTTCATTTCAAGCACATGTCGCCGAGATGCGGCTCAGCCTGTTCAGCCGCCAAGAACAAACAATATATTGGGTTGACTAACTAGCGCTGTCGATCAGGAAATTATCCATGAAATATGCGCGATACATGAGGATCACGAGACGAGATGAGGAAACCAGATGAAGAAACTCGGGACGTCTTTCAGCCCTGTGTTAAATTCTGTCCAGGCCCTTTACCCTGAGAAAGTTTGACAGGATTCTACAACAACACGTGTTATTTGACTCTGCCAGAATAAAGAGCTACAGTAGTTTGTGCATGGGTTTTAAAAGCACCACGCCTAGATAATAAATGCTTTATAGACTGACTTGAGTCACTTGATTATGATTTCTTAAACCATATGTCCACAGCCACAGCCATACCTATGAGGCATATATATATGTTTATAAATGTATAAATCTCCAAAATTCGAATAGAACCACAACACTGTCCTTTCATTGCTGTCCATCCCAAAATCTGTTTCAACGTAAATAAATCAGGCAATACAAAATTGAAAAAAATAAATAAAAATAAAAATAAAAAATAAAAAAAGCCAACATCAACGCTACCCACGTTAAAATATAAAGTAAATAAACAGGCACAATGGGGACATAGGATTTATGTATAATAACTAGGACTAGGAGCAGTGGGGTGGGAGAAAAATGAATTGTACGAGTCGGGGAGTGGGAGAGTATATGTGGAACGAGTAAGACGAATATGGGAGTTGGCTAAGGTAGTATAAGACCATATAAGACCATATTCCAGGAAGCTTCCTCTGTTGTCTTCTGTGGCCTGAGCCTTAAAGAAAGGATGAAACCAGGGAATAGAAGTTACCACTCAAATACCGACAGCCCCGCCACCGCGTCCATCATTGCTGACTTTTTGGAACTGATGGATCAACCCAAGTACGCCCGCACCCCCGACGACATCTTGGACATTTTCCGTTTCTTCATCAGTTTCACCCTCACCATCGATGATATTCATCCGCCAAGACTCCTCCATACGACTATCGTCAGCACCGCTAGATCCCGTTGTCATATTGGAGGAGGGATGTCTGTGAAGACCTGGGAGAATCTGACTGGTACCGGATGGTTCATCTTCATCTCGAATTGTATCGTTCATGGGATGAGCCTGGCGTGATGGACGGTACTGGGATTGTGCGACGTTTCGGTTTTGCGGACGGAAGCCTGACGTTGATGGTTGGTGATGCGGATCTAGAAGAACTGAAGCGAGTGGTGAGTTGTGCGCACCAGCTGCAGCCGCGACACCAAACCTGGGAGTTCGAGGTGTTATAGAGTGCCCGCCGGCATGGGATCCTACAATGTTTGGTCGGGTAACAGATCGTTGTTGTGCGTCCCATCGGTATTGTCGACCAGTGCCCATGTAATTTGCCTCGGGCATCATAGGAGGGGATGTTAGGGCAGGAAATGAAGGAGGAGGGTGGAAACGGCGTCTGTTTGGAGCGTGGATATATGGAGCACCTGGTTGCGGATTGTTGGCGTAGTTGTCTAAAAAGCCATAGTATGACGCCAACATCTTTCCATCTTTGGTTGAAAAATAATCATTTCGAAGATCCCGTTGACCAGCATCTTGGGCACCGCCTTGTTGGGTATCCTGATTTTGGGGAATGACATTGGTGCCTTTCTTAAAGTCGAACACAGCAAATGAACAAACATAACCAAGCCCATCCACATGTACCGTGAATTCGCGGAAAAAGTCTATCAGCCGGTCACTGCACTTTGGGAGACTGAACCACAACACAAACGGTATGAAGATTATGCTGAGAAGCTCTTCAAGGAAGATGAGCACTTTCATCTGGTAGAGCATTGCGAACTCTGCTTTTACTTCGTCGCTATGCAGTTTGCCCTGCCAATGCGCTGGCTGATAATGAGTGAAGTCTATCACCTCTCGTAAAGCAAATTCGGGATCGAAGACTAGGGTCTCTTCAGGTACAAGTCCTCGCGCCACTGCCCACACTGTTCCCGTCACACCGAGATAGAATAGTACAGTTCGATCGTGGGATATTTCGAAGCCCAGGAAAAGCTCCGGATCGACAACGGAGGCGAGTGCAAGAACTGATGCCAATGCACCAGCAATAAATCCAACAAAGCGTGCTATTTGGACCATTTTGTCCTTCGGGAACTGGTCGATATATCGAGTCGCAAATGGGTAGGACATGTTGATTCGGCGTTGGAATAAATGTCGCAGCTCGTTAAATTCACGAAATTTCCACTCCGCTAATGGGGTATATTGGCGCGAGCCAATTTGGGAAGGATTTTTTTGATATTCGTTGAAATAGCGGAAAAAATAGTGCATCATGAAGTAGATGAGGAAAAAAGGGGCAATAAATATATTCAAAAGTCCACTAATGAGAAATCGTCGTCTTAATCCGTCACTCAAAGCCTTCCGATGAGTGTCTTTAAGAAATAAGGTTCTGACCTGACCCTGATCGTTGAACACATAATCCAAAATACAAAAGTGAAGGTTCCATTCCAGAGTCCGTGAGAAAAGTTGTCGGTTTCTGAGAAATGGAATCGGAAGCGTCAGGTCCAAGATATCCTTATTGAAAAGTGCAATAAGGTAATTGTCCTTCCTCATCAAGCGGTTGGCGATGTCGTGAGCGTCCATTCGTTGTTTTGATTGGCTACCCAAAAATTTCCTATTCCTCGCAGACACAGCTCCCGCGGTTGACGGATTTGAATCGCGAAGTGCCATCAATCGACTCACAATCTCCTGCCATGATATCGTTTGAATATCGGTATCCGAAATACCTAGAAGGTAGTGATAGAAATCGTGCAAATGATAGAGTCGTCGCAGGTCTAGTAAGTATCGAACGGCTTGATAAATCCAGAAAATTGAAAAGAGCCATAGGAGGAGGGTTGAGGAGGCGGACATTTTCCGAACGCACTGGGGGACAACGATTTCCGTCATGGTTTTGCTGTTGGGTACACGTCGATAATCGATGCAACTGGTTAGGAATACTGTAAAACCTACTACGAATGCCAGGGTCCTAAGAATCTGTTAGCCACTTCAGCTTGTCTGGGTGTTGGACTAGATGAGATGAAAATGAAAATCTCGCACTAACAAAAGGTTCAAAACCCGGCTTAAGAAAATGGACTTTATCCCATTGCCTAGAAAATAGTCATACACGTCTGCTAGGAAATTATCCAAATTCTCAACATTGGCCCATCTCCACATAGCTTTTTCTTTTGGGTCAACGAATGCCAGACCCCGACGCTGGCCGCCAGCTCGAGGAGGAGCGGGAACTATTCTAGGGGGTATAGGGTGTATGGGCTGATGTGCTCTCGCGCTATCCCAGCGATTTCGAGTGCCTTGCGTCGATAATGGAAGAGGATCATCATTATCATGGATGTTGCGGTTCGGAGGACGATGGGGAGGGGGAGCAGCGAGGCCCTGTGTGCCAACGTCATCGTCATCCCCTTCCACTAGCAACGAAGCAGGAACGTCATCATCATCTCTATCGTCTTCCATCGGTCTCGGGGATGAGAGTGTCCATTTATGGCGATTAGCTTTACGTGGAGTTTTGGACTTCCCTGGAAACCCTTGAGGAGCCTTGCGGGGGGGCTGTTGTAGGGACAGTGTGCTTTGAGTCGTTGACTGGGTGTCTGAGGCTGTTGCCAACGCTTCTTCTAACTCATAGTCCTCATAGGGACCTCTAAGGTTCTCTTCGTCCAGTGACATCCCCGCCCGTTCCTCAATATCAGAAGAGTCCGAATTCTTGTCGTACTGTTGTATAGTTTCATAGATGGAGGGCGAGGTGGTACTATTGGCGGGGAGGAAGCGGGAAATGAGGTTCGAGGTCATGATCAAATGGACGGAGCTGACTCGAGCAGCCGGCACGGACACAGTTGGTAGAGGAAGACAATATCCGAATCATGACTATAGCAAAATCAATAGCAAGCTTAGTTTAAATATGATCGTTAGCTTTGCCTGGGAGCCTGATAAGTTGCACGAGGTCGATGATGAGGTCTCGGGGCATGGGCTTGAGAGATGACATATGAAGTGCCTAGAAGCTTGGGGCGAGAACATACAAGCTAATAATCGGGGAGAAACTAGCTAGATTATTAACGTAATCAACCACCTAACGCTCGTTTCCAGCTAACACTCGCCTTTGTAAATCAATTACAATCAACTTCAAATGTTCATATCTCAATGAATATTCATTTAAAACTATTCTAAAAAACAGAATAATAATTTGTAGATATATATTATATTATATTAAATTTGTATAAGAAAATAATATACAATTATTAATCTATTACACTTTTTAAAATACTATTTTAAAATAAAATACACAGTTTATATTTATTAATATATTTATAAATATGAATTGTTTTTATATAAAAATTAAATATCTTATAGATTATATATATCTTTAATAAAATTTTATATTTTAAAATATTATTTTTGTAATAACTATGTATTATTTATACTTTAAAATTGTAATTTAAATAAATTATTATATCAAATTATTTAAATATATTTATATTTAATAAATTATTTTTTAAAATTCAAAATTTCAAGAATTTTCAATATTTTACTTGTAATTTATTAAAAGAATTATTCTTATCAACTGCTTTATCACAAACTCACTCAATTTTTTGAATAAGAACTCACTGATAGATTCATCAAAAAGCTCTCAATTATACAAGTATTTTGACCTTATCACTGACTGCATACCCCATGTGGTGATGGAGTTATCTAGTCAAACATAAACCAGATGTCATTCAAAACTTCTGTGTGGAATTATCTGCTGTTCATTTCTATCACATCACAACCCTAAGTCAAATTGTCATGCAAATTGTAAGATGAAGAGACCTAGTCATATGCATCAATCTTCTTACTTTTGAAGGATTTCTAACCTGTAATTGTGAAGATATCTGAAGAGTAATCTGTGAAAACTCTGTCTATCTTTGATGTTTAAAAACATCAATGCTAAGTCTCACTCACATACTACTCTTCTCAATCTGACTCATATCTGATAGAAAAATATAAAAAGATATCTCAGTAATAATATTAAGTATATAATTAACAGATATATCTGAAGTATAATCTCTGTGAAAACTCTGTCTGTCTTTAATATATCAAGACATCAATATTAAGTCTTACTTATATATTATCTCATTTAACCTAATCTATTTTCAGTAGAAAGATATAAAAAGATATCTGATCAACAGTATTTAATACATAACTAATAGATAATAATAACTATAAAATCAGTATATCTCAAGATTTGACTAAGTCTTTGATTTCTGTATAGTGAGATATATTAAATCTAGTTTTAATATCTTAATATTTAATAAATTCTGTAAGAGATTGAGAACAGAAACACTAAATTTCTATTAAATTTATAAATTAACTCTATATTAATATAATTATTGATAAAGTCTTCTATTTTAAGAGATAAATAATCAGTTTCTCTACATTCTGCTGATAATATTTATATTATTATATAGAAACAGACTTATATTCTCTATATTATTATTATTCTTCTTCAATTATAGATGTATGCAGTCAGAGACTATGACATCTACCTGAGAACTTTTAGTTCTCAGGGTTTTTTCTATATCTGTAAAGTTAACTATTATACATTCATCAATTTCAGATATGCAAAATCAGAAAATTCCAGCTCAGAATACAAAAACTGTTTACAAATTGCAGTGTTTTAACATCTTCTGATACTTTGAAATCATTTGACAATATCATAACAAAGGAAAAGAGAACACAGTCTTAAAGATAGACACATTAAATTATTATTATTATTATTATTATTATTCTTCCATTATACTCATATGCAAGCGGAGCTTATGATGAGTCCTTGCGTGATGTTAAATACAGGTCAAGTGTTGGTTATACAGGAGGAAATACAGGTGTTGAGACCACGCCAAGATAACAAGAACATAGGAAAATACAAAGGAGTGACAATTAGATACATGCAATAATAACTTCTCAGCCCAGGAACATAGAGCGATTCATTGGAGCGATTTGTACACCTCTGTATTTATTAGGAACCTGAGGTGCTTGAGTTCCGGATTTAATGTATCCCCTGCGGGTTTCAAACCCACGCGCCTTGGTTTCCCACGCCAAGGCGCTACCAGGTGGCTGCATTAACCATTCGGCCACCGGGGCAGACACATTAAATAGATAGATAGAAAGAAATTGAAAGAAAAAGATAAAGTAAAGAGAGACTGTAACAAAACAAATTATTAAAAGATAGTATATAGCTGTTTTAACAGACTATATCTGATTGATTTCCTTCTCTTCATATTCAGATATTTCTGAATTTAGTCATTTTCTTATAGCTGCTTGAGTTTCTGATAGAAAGTCTATTAAGTATTTAATTCCTGTCTCAGTTGAGAATAAGAATCTCATATTTAATTGATTTAGATCATACTTCTCTTTCAATCTGGCTCTGAGACTATTGTATAATGTACAGTGTATTACAATATACTCAGAATTCTCATTTGTATTGCAGAATGAGCATTCTATTAAGTCAAATCTATCATCAAATCTTTATATATAAGATTTGAAATAGTTATATTCTAGTTTCAGCTGTATTATAGATGAGAATATTTTCTTTTTACATTTAATTGAATAAGATTTTCACTTGGATTTTATTTTAAATCTTGAATAATGTATACTCTTCTTTTATTTCTGCTAGCTTTCATTTCACTTATCTAAATAAGATTCTTTTATTTTTCTCTTTATAAAAGATCAGGACATAATTTTATAAATAGATCTGCTTAATTCTGCACTCTTTTTTACAGCTGAATCAGTCAATTCATTATCATGAATATTCATATAAGCAGGAACTCAGTGTAGATGAATTATCAGCTTTAATATTCTTCTCTTTTGAATTTTTAAAACAGAGTTTAAGATCAGTTTAAGATTCATTTAATTATTATAAATCTGACTATTTCTAAGTCTTTTTAAAGCAGCTTGACTATCAGAGAATATTTATATCTCTTTCAAACTATTTTCTCTTTTATAAGATTTTATTTCAATGAGTTTGAAAGCTTTCACTATTATAAATAGTTCAGTATCAAAGACTTCAGATTCACAGTCTAAATTTCAGAAATGTGAGATAAAATTGATATTATTATCAGTATAAGCAATATCTGTATCTAATCTATTCAAATTCTCATTTTTGAAGTCATCTGAATAAATCAGAATAGAGTCTTCTATATTAATTATAACAATTCTCTTCAAATACTGTTTATATTCTTTCTTCTTAGATAGTTCACTTATTTATAAGTCTATAAGAGATTCAAGTCTTTCTCTTCAAGAAGATATCTTCTCATGATTAACTTTTTCAATATTTAAAGAAGAAAATTGATTTTTAATCAGAGAGTATAGTCTATACAGTTAAGAAGATATTTTCTTTGAAGAATTATTTTTATTTTAATCAAGAAATCTATTTCAATTCAGTTCATTTTCAGAGTTAATTAATGAAAATGAAGAAGAGACTCTTTCTCTGATTATATAATTTAAGCTCATCTTTATAACTCTCAGAGTATAGTTCATACAGGTCTTTTCAAATCTAATAGCAGGAGAAGGAATTGAAGCTTCAATTTTCATTACTTTAGTAGAAGATGATTTGAATGCTCTCAGAATTCTTCTCAAAGCTCTGTTTTACAGACTTTGAAAGAGTTCAGTAAAATTCTCTTAAATATTTTATCAAACTTGAACTTCATAATCAGCTACTGATGTAATACAGACTATATATAACTGTCTCATAGTCTGAAAGAATAGATCTCTCTCTGTATTTAATAGTCTGATTATATTATTTAATAGTCTTTCTATCTTGACAGTTCTTTGTTGAATATAATATTTAAAATTCAACTTGAAGTTTAATCATACTTCTAATCATTTGACATTTACACTGAATTTAATCTCTCTATTTAAAAGAGTTAGAGATAGTTCTTTCTTATTGAATCTAGAAAAGAAATGAATTAACTCAGTTTTATTCATATTAAATTGAATTTAATTAATATCTGCTCTAATAAAGATTTTCTTTGCAGCTTCTTCAATCACTTTCAAATTCTCTTTAATAGTTTTTGAGCTGTAGACTAGACTAAT